>NC_063190.1:1349233-1564663 GCF_017589495.1 Alosa alosa
ATTGTATTAAATTCTTACTTCCGGAATCGGCAGTGGGCAGGACTGTTCAGCTCTACAGCAAACACTTTATTTAGCATAGCAACAACCATGATCACCTAATCAACACCATTGCAGCTACCATAATGTCAACCTAGCAACTGCCATAGCAACCAACCAATGTTAGAAACCAGTATAATGTCAACCTAGCAACCATCATAGCAACTTACATGATAACCCTTGCTACCAGCATAGCAATCACTTTATTTTCCTAGTAATATTGATACAAGGCACCTTCCATCCAACTTTCTCTCCATCCATCCATCAAACCAGTGATCCCTCCAGTAAACTCAAAACTCATCACAATTTTTGCATTTTAATGCATTGGTAATTCCTTGGAATTGAATTTCTATTGTTTTATTGTGTTTTAGTATATTTGTACATTTCACTTCAACTATTGTGAACTATTTCATTGTGATTGTAATCTTGGCATCAATCAAGTCCTCAATGACTTTCTGAGAAATAAATGTTTAATAGCCTACTCATTCGTTCTTATTCATACTAATTCCTACTCACTCTCATTTTCTGTCAATCATATTAGGCCTTTTCACACAGAGATCCCGCTAAATTTGCGGGAAGAGGAGACGTCTTTTTGCCGTCTTTTTGTGTCTGAAAGCGAGGTGAAAATTTGCCGGCCTGCTGATCTGTTCACATGATGCGGCATTTTGGGGAGCCAGGAGGCAGGATCAGCTATAGCAAAGTCCTTTTAGGCAAGTCCCTCCACTCGGCGGCCATTTGACAATGCTTTTTGGGCACTCGTCGGGCATCCATTTCGGCAGAAATGCGCATGCGCAAGGCTTCACAACACCAATCTTGCTCCAGCGGCGAGATCACAACACATGATTGGCACGATGTCTTCACAACACACCATATAATTGGCTCAATGTATTCACATCACACCACATGATTGGCTCAATGTATTCACATGTTGACGTTTTGCCGAGGAAGGGGTGGGATATGCGTAGACAACGGCCATATTGGCGTGACAAACTAGCCCCATGCATTTCTATGGAGTATTTTTTGAGTGCTGTCTCCACATTAGAAAGTCTCTGGCTATAGTAAATTAAATTGTGACGTGCAACAGGGGGCGTTATCATCATTGCTTCCGATTTGTTAGTATTTATCTTATATCCTGACACTGCACTGTATTTATTTAAGATATTTAGAAGTGCAGGGATAGAAACCATGGGACGCCCTAAGAATAACAATATGTCATCAGCAAATAGAGCTAGTTTGTGTTGAATTCCTCATCAGGAATACCCAGTATGAGGGGGTTTGTCCTTATTAATTCAGCCAATGGTTCTATGCTTAAGGCAAATAAAGAAGGACAAAGAGTCTCCCTGGCGGGTGCCACGTCCCAGTGGGAAGAAGTTGGAGCAGATTTAGGGTTTTTATAAAATATGCCTATATCCAATTAATAAATGTGTCATTGAAACCCATATATCTGAGAGTCTGATAGAGGAAAGACCAGTCAACCCTATCAAATGCCTTCTCAGCATCTAAGCTGAGAAGCATTGAAGGGGTATTCCTTTTGGCTGCAATACATTGCAGGTTTAAAGCCCTCCTGACGTTGTCTACTCCTTGTCGATTATTAATAAAAACCTCTCTGATCCGGTTTTACCAGCTTGTGTATGAATTTTTGTACTCTTTTCGCTATAATTGAAGTAAGAATTTTAAGATCAACACACAGGAGGCTGATTGGACGATAGGAGGTACACTGGATTGGGTCCTTGTTTTCTTTGTGGATAACACTAATTATCGCTTCTGACCAGGATCCAGGCGGATCTCCCTTATTTAATGCATGGTTATAGACCTTACACAAGATTGGGGTCAGATAATCTATAAATGTTTTGTAGTATTCTGCTGGGAAACCATCTGTTCCTGGGGATTTGTTATTTTTAAGTTTTAAGATATTGTCTCTGATTTCTTTTTCTGTAATTGGCAATGACAGCATGTCAGCCTCTTCTGATGTTAGTTTTGCCAGTTTGATGGATCTAAAAAAAAGACTCAATCTTGTCTTTTTTGTGTGGGTCCAGCTGCTCTTCATATAACTTTCTATAGTATGTGGCAAAAGCCTCTGTAACATCAGTAGGTTGTGTTAAGATTTCGTCACTGTCTGGACTTTTTATTTTGTGAACTGTCCTGCTATTTTGCACTTTCCGCAATTGGAAAGACAACAGGCGACTTGCTTTGTTTCCCATTTCATAATATTTTCTATTTACAAATCTTAAAGCCCCCTCTGTTTTGTAAGTTAGTAGGTCATCCAATGTTTTCCTTTTCTCTGTCAATGCATGCAATACTTGTTTCTTAGATTGCTGATGTTCTGTCTATTTGATTGAAGTATACAGATTTATTAAAGAGAATGGCCACGCCCCGTTTTCCCCCCCTTTCAAAAGAGGAGCTGAACACCTGATCTACCCATTCTCTTTTAAGCTTTAGATGCTCTTTTTCTGACAGATGGGTTTCTTGGATCATTGCTATAGAACAATGTAATTTTTTAAGTTGGCTAAATATTTTTTTCCTCTTGATTGGATTGCCTAAGCCCTTAACATTATAGCTAATGCAGTTAAGACTATTCATACCAGTTATATGTACATGTTTGGAGCCTATCCTTAAGCCTACATATATCACTCATTCTTAACATTTAAACTACCTGCTCCACCAGTAACTAGACTAATAATCTCAAGGTGACAGTAACAAATCAAACATAAAATAAAACGTCTAACTATAAGAACAATACACTTCCACATACCCAAATGGTTTGCTGTATGCCTACAGAGAAAGAAAAGAACATTGGCCTCTAAACTAAGCAAACCATATCCCGATGTAGCCTGGGCAGAGGATGGTGACAGTTCCTCCGTGGGATTAACACAAAGTGTCTTGGCTGCTGTCGTCCAGTTCGTGGAGTGGTTGCTGCTCATCTGTTCTCGTGCGTATTCACTCACAGTTCAGCTGAGTTCCGTCCATTAAAGAAAAGAAGGAAGAAATATTCAAAGAAAAGTCTCGGCGTTGACCTCACTCTTAGTCAAAGAGGGCCGCAAGATCCGCAGAAGGCAACACTCCCGCTGCATCTTCCCCACGTCTCTCACCCACAACATTCCACCTGTAGCGGGACATCTCGCCCTCCATCTTAGCTCTTTCGTCTACTTTTGGATGTCATACTCCGCCAAGACTGGAAGAGCCTCTGTGAGCATAGGGTAGGTCTGTTCCCCTGTTTCCATGGTCAATTTCAGTTGCGCTGTATAGAGGCACTTGGCTTTAATGTTCTTCTCCTTACCGTGCCCAGATAGCAGAAGATGTTATTTCAACATGGAATTTTGGTTGAAATGGTTGATTTATGGTTATGGTTGAAAATGTGTTGGTGAATCAACCACTGAAGAATTGAAAGTTGAAAAAATGTCATTGAATCAACGTTGAATTATGGTTGAATTTAATGGTTGAATTGCAAACATTAGATCAATGTTTAATCAATGTCAAAGTTAAACAGATTAGGCGGGACGCACGAGGAGTGGCGGTTACTGCTAGGTGAGACCATTAAGATGAGGGGGTTTATATATTTGTAATTATTATATTTTTAATTAAACACAATGCTTGGACGATTGATTGTGATGTTTTTTTTTAACATGTATCTTAGGTTATGTGTGTAACCTGTAAGAGAACAAATAAAAAACAAGTAAGAAACAAAAAATATATTTGTTTGCAACGGTCCATATCAGTTTCTAGCTGCTACCGTTAGACCTGCAGTTAGCCGGCGCCATTTCCAGTGACTGCTCATAGAGTGTCCCAGTGACTTCCGTTTTACTTCCGCTACAAGGGACCTATCTTTCAAAAAAATATAAACGGGAGTTAATGGAGAGATAACAATTATTTTTTGGTCCAGTTTGAATTGTGCCACGAATTTCACATATGATGTGTGTGAATTTAAAAGATAATTTTTCACGTCAAGAAAGTACTGTTGTTCGATAGACTTCAAAAGTTATGTTGGTTTTGTGCAAATCCGCTCAGTGGACTACATCTCTCGTCTCGAACGATGTACGTCACCAACGTAATTAACGATAAGATTAGCTGTTATGCTAGTTAACAGTTGCATCTTGCTGCCTGCTATGTCACTTATCAGTGTACAGTCTATGGACGAATACAACTTACCTGGTGTGTTTAATCCTCTGACTCATGGTATTTTCATCGGCAAGGAAAGCCCAATTAAGACCTGTTGCTCGTATGCTTACAATCTAGTGTGGCTGTGAATGAGCTAATGTCACTAGCGCGACTGATGGGTTTGTAGTCGTTGGAATTACGATCTTTCACAATGTTGTAATTCAATAGTTACGAAACAAACTGCAAATGTCTTTACATGAAAAATTTTCTTTAAAATTGACAAACATCATATGGGTGATTCAAGGCACAAGTCAACCGGGACCAGAAAATAATGTATTTTTTGCCATAGACTGGCGTTCAAAATTTTTTGAAAGATAGGTCCCATGGAGGCAAATGGAAGTGGCGTCACTGGGACACTCTATACCCACTCCTGCTTGTGGTAGGTTTTAACTGACTTATGTTTTTTAAAAAAATAATAAAATAAATATGTTGTTTGTTTTGGCACTTTGTCGTTAAATGGAAACGTCACTCAATAAGGGAATGACCATGACTCAATAAGGGAATGATTTATTCATTCATGATTGATTTATGTGAATAGTTAGCTAGCAGGTAACTCTAGCTACAATTTAAACAGTTGCTGTAGTGACAACAAATCAACGATATTGTTGCAAAAGTGCGAGCAGAGTGTGTCACTAGCGAGGAGGGGATCAGATCCGTAACGTTTCAAAGTTCACAGAAAACTTGTAAAATGTATGCGTCCATAAACAACAGCAACCGTTCAAATTGTACCTAGCGTTAGCTGCTAACTGCTGTTCGATGAGCACATCCATTCCAAGCAAGCACGGCAGTGAAATGAGATCTGGCTGCAGCCTGTGACGCTATGACGCCACTTGCCTCGCCCACTGCCGTCGCTGGCGAATCACGGGAGTTTCCTCGACTACTTAGCTACGATGACCACGCAATTCGTTTGCAATGTTTGTTTATGTTCATGCATTGTTACTTTACTGTACACATTTAATTAACTGTGTTTTATACCATTTTGCAATAAAAAAAACCCGCTATGTCAAGTTAATGCATCGTTAATGTCGCTGTCCGATTTGAGTCTACCATAAACATGAGTCGCTCATGCGCGGACAATTGTTGATCTACCATGGTGGCTTTGTTCCAGTGTATCCCACAAGTACTTCCGGGTCAAATCGATGTTTGGGTTATTTAATTGTACGAAATATACCAAATAGTATACTAGATATGTATGAATATAGACCAGTGTTACTCATTGGGCGGCTCGTCAAGCTATAATTGGTGGCTCGCATGGTAAATTTGGTTTTACTCATTTTGAGTAGGCCTAACCTGTTCGCCAAAGGCCATCATCTCTGGCCCCAGCTTGATAAAAATAAAAGTAGGCTCTGATTTAGCCTAGTCTACTGTATGACTTCAACAAGGTGATCTTAAGTTTCGTTCTGCTTACAGTAACGTTATCTCACTGCCACTGCAACGCCTTTGAATGCAATCCGCTGCCCTGTTTATAAATGCTACAGTGGACTTAAACTGCCACCTTGTGGCGATAAGTTGTAATACATTCCACGCAGCTTCATGAATCACGGAAAGCGCGAATGAAGTGGCCACTTCTAAATGGGACCCACTGTATGTGGTAACTAACAGTCAATACATTTTTTCAAATGTGCTTCATAAACATACAATATTGCACTACAAAAACGCAAACATCTGAATTATACTTCACCCAAATACAGTAATGAAGGTGAAAGGAAGTTATTAAGCCTTGGTGCTTCCTAAAGGGGGTATTGTCAAATACTAGCCTACTATTAATACCCCTTACCACTTCAAAAGGTTGTTAACTCAGCTTAGTTAGAGTGGTCTGGGGGCATGCTCCCCCAGAATTTTTTTTTTTTTTTTAAATAACCCCTTAAATAATGACTTCAGGTGAGTTTTTTGGAAAGAAGCATTAACCCTTTGAGACCTTGAATTTGTCATTGTATCAATACATCCTATATCTTGTTTTTGTTTATTTTTCAGAACAGTCTGGGATTTGTACCCATCTTGCATAGCCTATGTCTCTTATGTCAGCCTTTATATCAACGGGAAACCATTTGTGTTTTTATGGCACCAGGAAGGATAGGTGGGATAGATGGAATCTTGAGATGGAATCTTGAAATATAACTAGAAATGCAATTCCAAGGAATTACCAGTGCATGAAAATGCTAAAGTTGTGATGTAAAATATCATGTATAGTTAAAACAGATAATACAGAGATGGTTACTACGGTGATGCTAGGATAGACATGGTGGTTGCATAGCTTAATAAAAGTTGATCGTTTAAAAGTAGACTGTTTAAAAGCTGAATGTAGATAGTTTAAAAGTTGTTGATAGACAGTAGATAGTTTAAAAGTTGTTGATAGACAGCTAGTTTAATAGATAGTTTAATGATAAGTAGACCGTTTAAAAGTTGAAGGTAAATATTTTAAGTTGTTGACAGACTGGAAGTTGAATAAATGTTGATATTCAAATAGTTTAATGGCTGTGTATAGGTAGATATTTGACGATAACTGAAAGTTGGAATGGCTCTAATGTTTGCTAGCAGTTATGCTAAGATTTTTAACTATGCTAACCATCTTTACTTAGCTAATGTTTTATAGCAGTCTTAGCAATGCTAACCTGCTAACCATGTTACTTAGCTAACGTTTTCTAGCAGTTTAATGAATGTTGATATTCAAATAGTTTAATGGTGATAACTGAAAGTTGGAATGGCTCTAATGTTTACTAGCAGTTATGCTAAGATTTTTAATTCTGCTAACCATGCTACTTAGCTAATGTTTTATAGCAGTGCTAACAATGCTAACATACTAACCATGCTACTTAGCTAACTTAACTAACATTTTCTAGCAGTTTTGCTAAACATGCTAACTATGCTAACTATGCTAGCAATGCCATGTAACCATGTGACTTAGCTAACCAAGCTTATCATTTTAGTAGTTATGTTAACTATGTTAATTAGCATGCTAACAATGCTAGCATGCTAACTATGTTAACCATGTTACTTAGCTAACTTAGCTAATCATTTTAGCAGTTATGCTAACTATGCTAACTAACATGCTAGCATGCTAACTATGCTAACCATGTTACTTTAGCTAACCTAGCTAATAATTTTTAGCAGTTTTGCTAAAAATGCTAACTAGCATGCTATCATGCTAACTATGCTAACCATGTGACTTAGCTAACCTAGCTAATCATTTTTAGCAGTTTTGTTAAAAATGTTAGCAATGCTAACATGCTAACTTTGCTAACTAGCTACAGTGGGTAGGAGTCATAGTTGATGAAAAGTGTTGACATAGTTGATGACAAGTTAAAAGTTGTTGATAGACAGCTAGTGAATGTATATAGTTTAAAAGTTTAAAAGTTGAATGTAGATAGTTTAAAAGTTGTTGATAGACAGCTAGTTTAATAGATAGATAGTTTAATGATAGTTTAAAAGTAGACCGTTTAAAAGTTGAATGTAAAAAGTTCAGTAGTTTAATGGGTTACATTGTTTAACAGTGGATTATTGTAGTGAGGACTTTTATTTTGAAACAGTTTTGGGCAGAGGAAACAGTTGAATAGGATGTGTAGTCTTAATTGACCCAGATTGTATGCTTAAAGCCTGAGGCTGCAGGTGGCCTGAACACCTGCCATAGGGATTCTAATTGCTTAACGGCCATTATGATGTCACAATTGGCAATGTTAAGTCTATGGGGATTTTAAAAAGTTTTTCTTTAATAGTTTAAAAGTATAAAAGTTTCAAAGTTGAAAAGTCATACCAACCCGATCTGTTTGAAGACCTACGTAACAAAGTTTGAATGAAGTTTCTAAGTTAAACTGTTCAAGAGAAATAGTGTACGGAAAAAGTGGTAAGCGGAATAATAATAAGAAGTTGCCTAGGAAGAACAATACAGTGCATTTTCATGCACTGTAATAATCTTGATGGTGGGATATTATATGGCTCACCAATTTACGAGATATTTGTACTGAGACAAATATTTTATTTATTAGGCTAATTGCTTTATTCACTTGAGTAGCCTATTGTCACTTGGACCAAGAATATATATATAAGGACAGCAAGTTCATTATTTTGGGTTGCTATTACATTATGGTGGTTGGCAGCTCATTGTCTGCAGCAGTCCTGTATCTTTAGAAAAAAATGTATGTGTAGCATACTCGCTCAAATTGATAACACTCATTGATAATAAGCTAATTTTCATTCATTGTTGACAATGTCCATGGAGGCTCAGACGGGTGTCCCGGGACCTGATGAACACGCCGCTAAAAAAGCACAAACGAAAGCGTAAAAGTTGCAGCCGGACGCACAGGGAAAGTGCGGGCAGCCACAAGAGTGATTGGTCGTATAAAATGAACGTTGCTGATGTCTGGGTTACACAAAGCTACAACAACACAATCATTATGTTTTCTTAATGACCAATAGTTTAGTTTATAAGTAGGCTGATTTACAAAATGACAGTTGAATGGAAACCATAAACATGTGCATGTGCGGACAACAATTGTTGATCTACTCTGGTGGCTATGCTCTGTTCCGCACCGGTGTGCAATCAGGTGAAAGAGACAATTTTAGCCGTCTAGCTCCATTGACTCCCATTCATTCTGCACTCATGGCGATCGCCCCCAGTGGAACTCTGGTGGAACTGCATCCAAAATTCGGTACAATGGGACTTAATACGGAGTGGCAAGGCTCTCCGTAGACAGGCTCTGTGGCTATGCTCTGTTCCGCACCGGTGTGCCCCACAAGTACTTCCGGGTCAAATCGATGTTTGGGTTATTTAACTTACCAAATATACCAAATATACCAAATAGTAGGCCTACTATAATGAATATATAAACGGAAATAGAAGCAGCTAATGCTACTGCAAAATTATTGTCTTTTCCAACAATAATCAGTAAACTAAAATGATTGCAGGTCGATAGGAAATTAAATTCTTCCGGGTCATGACAAGGCTTCAAAGTTTCAACATAGCAAATTTGATTGGCTGTAAACAACAGCTATCAGCTGCTGAGTCACAGGCACTCCCACAGACCTCAAACTCAACTCGTCTTCCCCAGAGTGACAAAAATAGGCCAATAATAATAACAATGATAATGATAATATACACTAGTTACTATCATTAATAATAATGTTATCAATTTTATTAGTAGTAGGCCTATCATAATCATACAATTTATATACTAGTATCTTATTATGGTGATGATTATCATTAGTCGAGAGCAGAGTTATTAATATTAGATATCTATCCATCTATCTATATATCTAATATTAATACTATACAGCTAATGATAATGAGCTAATTTTCATTCATAGTTGACATGGTCCATGGAGGCTCAGACGGGTGCGAAAGTTGCAGCCGTGACGACAGGGAAAGTGCGGGCAGCCACGAGAGTGATTGGTGGGTCGATAAAATGAACGTTGTTGATGTCTGGGTTACACAAAGCTACAACAACACAATCATTATGTTTTCTTAATGACCAACAGTTTAGTTTAGTTTATAAGTAGGCTGGTTTACCAAATGACAGTTGAATGGAAACCATAAACATGAGTCACAAGCATGCGGGACAGCAATTGTTGATCTACCTGGTGGCTATCAGAGAATGTCTAATAAGGGAGAACTGCCACTCTCGAAAAACTTCCGGTTTCTGAACTGGTTGCAGTTCCTTCTGTGGTTCCACATGAGGGCCATCCACGAAAGTGCAGAATGCATGGAGGTCTATGGAGCTGTACCCCTCAAAATCCACTTTTTCGATATCAATTTTTTTTCAAGTAATTTGAGTATTGTATTCAAAGGGGAGGCAAAGAAAAATATACTTGGTTGAGTATTATATTTTTTAAAGTCACTTAATTGTTCTTAAAAGCCTTTCAAATGTGTCAATGACGCCATTCATTAGCACAATGCTAGTGTGTTATGTGCAACCGCAATTCAACCTGTAAGAAATCAAAAGGACATAAGTACTGCTCATTCAACTTTGACCTATAACCCATGTTGAAGTTATACAATCAACTACAATCAAATCTGAGATTTGTCAACGACAATCAGGTGAAAGAGACAATTTTAGCCGTCTAGCTCCATTGACTCCCATTCATTCTGCACTCATGGCGATCGCCCCCAGTGGAACTCTGGTGGAACTGCATCCAAAATTCGGTACAATGGGACTTAACACGGAGTGGCAAGGCTCTCCGACAGACAGGCTCTGTGGCTATGCTCTGTTTCAAGACCGGTGTGCCCCACAAGTACTTCGGGTCAAATCGATGTTTGGGTTATTTAACTTACCAAATATACCAAATATACCAAATAGTAGGCCTACTATAATGAATATATAAACGGAAATAGAAGCAGCTAATGCTACTGCAAAATTATTGTCTTTTCCAACAATAATCAGTAAACTAAAATGATTGCAGGTCGATAGGAAATTAAATTCTTCCGGGTCATGACAAGGCTTCAAAGTTTCAACATAGCAAATTTGATTGGCTGTAAACAACAGCTATCAGCTGCTGAGTCACAGGCACTCCCACAGACCTCAAACTCAACTCGTCTTCCCCAGAGTGACAAAAATAGGCCAATAATAATAACAATGATAATGATAATATACACTAGTTACTATCATTAATAATAATGTTATCAATTTTATTAGTAGTAGGCCTATCATAATCATACAATTTATATACTAGTATCTTATTATGGTGATGATTATCATTAGCCGTAGTATTAGTATTATTAATATTAGATATCTATCCATCTATCTATATATCTAATATTAATACTATACAGCTAATGATAATGAGCTAATTTTCATTCATAGTTGACATGGTCCATGGAGGCTCAGACGGGTGCGAAAGTTGCAGCCGTGACGACAGGGAAAGTGCGGGCAGCCACGAGAGTGATTGGTCGTATAAAATGAACGTTGCTGATGTCTGGGTTACACAAAGCTACAACAACACAATCATTATGTTTTCTTAATGACCAACAGTTTAGTTTAGTTTATAAGTAGGCTGGTTTACCAAATGACAGTTGAATGGAAACCATAAACATGAGTCGCGCATGCGCGGACAGCAATTGTTGATCTACTCTGGTGGCTATCAGAGAATGTCTAATAAGGGGAGAACTGCCACTCTCGGAAAACTTCCGGTTTCTGAACTGGTTGCAGTTCCTTCTGTGGTTCCACATGAAATTTCGTCCACGAGTGCAGAATGCATGGAGGTCTATGGAGCTGTACCCCTCAAAATCCACTTTTCTCGGGATATCAATTTTTTTCAAGTAATTTGAGTATTGTATTCGAAAGGGGAGGCAAAGAAAATATACTTGGTTGAGTATTATATTTTTTAAAGTCACTTAATTGTTCTTAAAAGCCTTTCAAATGTGTCAATGACGTCATTCATTAGCACAATGCTAGTGTGTTATGTGCAACAACGACCCAACCTGTAAGAAATCAAAAGGACATAAGTACTCGTTCATTCAACTTTTGACCTATAACCCATGTTGAAGTTATACAATCAACTACAATCAAATCTGAGATTTGTCAACGACAATCAGGTGAAAGAGACAATTTTAGCCGTCTAGCTCCATTGACTCCCATTCATTCTGCACTCATGGCGATCGCCCCCAGTGGAACTCTGGTGGAACTGCATCCAAAATTCGGTACAATGGGACTTAATACGGAGTGGCAAGGCTCTCCGTAGACAGGCTCTGTGGCTATGCTCTGTTCCGCACCGGTGTGCCCCACAAGTACTTCCGGGTCAAATCGATGTTTGGGTTATTTAACTTACCAAATATACCAAATATACCAAATAGTAGGCCTACTATAATGAATATATAAACGGAAATAGAAGCGGCTAATGCTACTGCAAAATTATTGTCTTTTCCAACAATAATCAGTAAACTAAAATGATTGCAGGTCGATAGGAAATTAAATTCTTCCGGGTCATGACAAGGCTTCAAAGTTTCAACATAGCTAATTTGATTGGCTGTAAACAACAGCTATCAGCTGCTGTGTAACAGGCACTCCCACAGACCTCAAACTCAACTCGTCTTCCCCAGAGTGACAAAAATAGGCCAATAATAATAATAATAATAACAATAACAATAATAATGATAATTGATAATGTTATCAATTTTATTAGTAGTAGGCATATCATAATCATACAATTTACTTGTATTAGTAGTATTTATACTAGTATCTGATTATTATGATGATGATCATTAGCCGTAGTATTAGTATTATTAATAATAGATATCTATCTATCTATCTATCTATCTATCTAATATTAATAATACTAATACTACAGCTAATGATAATCATCATCATAATAAGATACCACCTAAGCCATATCTTTTCTGAAAGCATATACCCTCAGGATGAGATCCAACATGGTCTGACATATCCCACCCTTACCATTATTATTATTAGACCTGCATCCATCCATCCTCCTTATCCTTTCTTTCCTTGAAATACTTGTATGCAAATTAGTGCATAGTTAAGAACTTTATGCCTCATTTGCGAATACAAACATAAAAGCACTTGGATATGGATGTCCATGTCCCACAGGCCGCAGCCAGACATTAATGAGGCATTGGGAAAAGGGGCAGTAGCCCCAGGCCCTTGCCACTAGGGGGCCCCAGAGCGGTAATTGAAATGCTTGCTTTTATCCTATAAACCCTTATTGAGTGGTAATGTTTAAGTTTGTGGGGTGTGTGTGTGTGTGTGTGTGTGGGGGGGTTATGAAATTAGACGTGAATGCATCCGAAGTGAATGGAGCTTATAAGTACTGGAAGTATAGGTATTGCCTGCTTGATTCAAATCTGTATGACAATATGGCCGCACATACTTCTAGAAGGCTTTGTGCTTCATCAGTGCCTCAAATTTTTACTTAACCTACTTAGCAGAAACAGCTTTAATGCAACAGTTGTTTGCAGCACATTGATTTTCTCTCTTCTCCTTTTCAGGATCCAAGACAAGCAGAGTCACATTTATTGCTACCAATTAAATACAAAGGTTTGTACTCTGGTGACAGCATCTGCATAATGTCTTCTTATAGGGCATCTTGTAAAGCTAAAAGACGCAAAGTCAAAAAATTAGTGAGGGACACAGAGCAGGATATTCTCTTTGAATATAATTTATCAGCTGCTAATTCCAGTTTTGAAACCACAAATCCTATCACAATCTCTTCTGAGTGCCAGTTAGATGGTTTCCCAACAACTTCTGACTTCTCACTAAACAGACCACTAGTCAACAGTGATCTGCAGGAACATATCGACTTGTGCACTGCACAGATAGATTCAGATTTAGATTGTGAACCAGTGGCTGACGAAATTGAACCTGAAAGTGACAGTGACAGTGGCCCTGGCAGTGATGATGATGAGCCTAATGAAGACTTCTTAAAAACAAGCTTAAAATATTGGGCCACATCCTATTCTGTGTCTCTTGTTGCACTGTCCTCTTTGCTCTCCATCTTAAGGGTGTTTCACCCCACCCTTCCCAAAGATGCAAGAACATTACTTGGAACACAAGCAAGTGGGCCTACCACTAAAATAGAAGGCGGAGAATACTATAATTTTGGGATAGTACAGGGAGTACTTTCATGGTTGCAATGTTTGAGTTTACCAGCAACTCTGACTACTCTTGTTTTACAATTCAATGTGGATGGTCTACCTTTATTCAAAAGTTCAAAGCTTCAGTTCTGGCCCATACTTGGGTGTCTGAAATGTGACTACACTAAGTCCCCTTTTCTTGTTGGTATCTTTTGTGGTGAAGGCAAGCCAAAGAGTCTTTCTCAGTACCTTGAACAATTTGTTGGAGATCTTAAGAATGTTCTAAGTAATGGCATTATCTATCTTGACAAGCAGTTTGAAGTTCTGGTTTCCTCTTTTATTTGTGAAGCTCCAGCCAGAGCCTTCGTTAAACAGATTAAGTCCCATAATGGATATGCAGGATATGACAAGTGTTTTCAAGAGGGAGTATGGCGAAACAAAATTACATATCCAGAAACCAAAGTGAGGCTAAGGACAGACGACATTGGAACCAGTCCTTTATCTGAGGTGGTTAATATGGTGTCGATGTTTCCAATAGACTACATGCATCTCAGCTGTCTCGGGATAACTCGAAAACTTTTGAATATGTGGTTAAAGGGGAAGAAGACAACGAGGCTTCCGTCACACACTGTAGGGACAATTTCTGAGAAACTCCTCAAGCTGCGCTCCCACATGCCCTGTGAATTTAATAGAAAACCAAGGGCACTAGCTGAACTGGATCGGTGGAAAGCCACTGAGTTCCGTTCATTTATGCTTTATTGGGGCCCAATTGTTTTGAAGGACTGTGTTCCAAGTGACATATATGACAACTTGATGTTGTTTTCCGTTGCCATGTATTTGCTGCTTTCCCCAGGTGTTTCTGAGGAAATGCTCTCTTTTGCAGAGAGGTTAAATTTGTCTTTTGTCAAAACACATCTATTGCACTCAGGTAACTGCCCTACACAGTGCACAAAGCTTATTTTTTCCAAAAACTCCCTCTTTGATTTTATATCAGCATTTTTGAATAGTAAAATATTAATATAAAATCAAAGAATGAGTTTTAAAAAAAATAAGCTTTGTGTAATATGTAGGGCAGTTACCTGAGTGCAATTCTGCAACGTCCTGTTCTGCAAATCTTCACATCTAGCTGTTAGGTTCATCTCTCGGTGTAACAGATAACGTATAGCCAGAGCCCGTCTACGGAGAGCCTGGCCACTCCGTATTAAAGTGGAAATGAAGCAGTGAGAACTGTGACCATTTTTTGGTTGCTTTTTCATTTTTGAAGATACATGGATTTTCATTAAACCCGATATTCAAGTAGTTTCACTGGAAAATGACATGTCAATAACGACTTTCGGCACTAGGGCGCGGCCATGTTTTAAAAATGCAGGCGCTACATCATCAGAATGGTTAGCGTTTGTTCGTGGATGTTTTATCCATTAGCGGACGTTCACTTTATTTCAATATGCCTACGCAAATTATGTTGATGTTTGTTTTTGTGTTTGTACAAGAACAAGGGCCGCTGTAATGTAGCCTGTAGGCCTATCAGAGACATTACTTAATTCAGTTGCAATAATGTGTTTGGATGTTCTCGCACAACTTGATAACCGCGACCTGAAAATTTGCATCATTGATGAATTGGTGAATAAACTCGGGGGAGCGAACTTCTCATGTGTGAGTAAGATGTTTCTTTTTGTGATTGAGTAGTATCGATGATTGCATTTGTTTCGCTCAAGTAGTTGTGGAAACTATTTGCAGAGACTTGCGAACCTGGTGAGAACCTGTTGTGGGTACGCTAGCCTACGTCTGACTTGTGTAGGCTACTCTAGTAGCCTAGGTCTGTGATTGTGACAGGCATGGTTTTGTGGGTAGATGTTGTTTATGGACTGTAGGCTAGGCGTCTGAGTTTTTATTTGTTTATGTAAGCTGACATAAAATAACAAGCTGTTCACTTTAAGTAAATAAATGCACGGATGTGCCGCTTGTAGCAACCATAGATTTTAGGGTTCATGCTATGCTAGTTACAGTATGTGCTTGTTATGTTATGCTATGCTAGTACTGTATCGCAGCTTCTACCATGATAATGCATTGCAGAACAACAGTATGGGTGTAAAAATTAGTGTAGTCTCAGGTGATCAGTACGTGTAGTCCCCTAGCCTACCCCCTCCGCACAACCTATCAAGAGTGTGTTAGTTGGTTAACTGCTGTTTTTTGGGCGTTCCAGTGTTTCAGCTCGGATGTCCCTCAGCGACCGCATTGCGACCTCCAACGTCTCGCTTTAATGATAGCATTTGGCACGTAGGATTGGACGTGTTATATCTGTTATTTTGGATGAGATGTCCCAGGTTCATTTCCTGGCAGCAGACACTCTCCATGTGTGCCATGTCAGTGAACATAGGGACACAACCCCCACATAAGCACCACCGATGGTTTTCTGTGCGCTCAGATACACCTCTCTCTCGATCATCTATTTCTCCTCCATAGTCAGGCTCTGTGGGGGGCACTAAAACTCCCACTGCTCCTACTGGCTCAAAAGCATAGGCAATTGGATTGCTGTCCTCATTGGTGGGTCTATCCCATTCGTCCATATCCATTTTGTTGAGGCAGTAAGCTAACTGTGAGGCTACGACAGCCGCTGTGTAAACAGCATAGAATGTTGTACCAACCATTCTTGTGATGTCATCATTTTCTGAAAACAAAGATGGTAGCACAGCTGAAATTAATGCAACTTGTTTGTGCTTTATTCTGAATAACGGGTCATATTTCTGACTTTATTTGTATTTATGGTATATTTAAATATTTAACTAGTGCTATAGACACCTGTTTTATTTGACTGCTTCATTTCCACTTTAAGTCCCATTGTACCGAATTTTGGTAGCAGTTCCACCAGATTTCCACTGGGGGCGATCGCCATGAGTGCAGAATGAATGACAGTCAATGGAGCTAGACGGCTAAATTTGTCTCTTTCACCTAATTGTCGTTGACAAATCTCAGATTTGATTGTAGTTTATATAACTTCAACATGGGTTATAGGTCAAAAGTTGAATGAACGAGTACTTATGTCCTTTAGATTTCTTACAGTTTGGGTCGTTGTTGCCCATAACACACTAGCATTGTGCTAATGAGTGACGTCATTGACACGTTATTGACTTTAAAACATATAATACTCCACCAAGCGTATTTTCTTTGCCTCCCCTTTCGAATACAATATTCAAATTACTTTTAAAAAAATTATATCCCGAGAAAAGTGGATTTTGAGGGGTACAGCTCCATAGACCTCCATGCATTCTGCACTCGTGGACGAGCGCCCTCATGTGGAACCACAGAAGGAACTGCAACCAGTTCAGAAACCGGAAGTTTTCCGAGAGTGGCAGGTCTCCCTTTATTAGATATTCTCTGGTATAGCTCTCTCGTACCTTCTCTTCGGCAGCACTTATACGATCTTCCGCCTCCTTGGTTCTTTTCTCTAGCTTTGTCATTTCACCTTTCAGTTCTTCCATTGATGTTTCCAGTTTCATAAGGCATAATTTAGTCTGATTATGTCCTTCCCGGTTTTCTGACCTTAGCTTTTCTAGCTCGGCTAGTATTTTGGATACTGGGCTAGCACTATCGTTACCCGCATTTTGATTTAATTTCAAATTATCATTCTTCTCTTTCGAAGCATCTTGTTTAGTCGCAGGTCTATTTCTTGAAAATGTTGCCATTGTCAATTTGTGATGAAATGCCGAGTTTTAAGAAGTTTGTTAGGTTATTTAGTATTTGGTTGGACGGAGCTCAACTTTTAGGTTGCTGCTTAAAGCATGTCGTCACCGGAAGTCCCCTCTCAAGTTTTTTTTTTTTGTTGACGGTTGTCAGAAACAATACCTTAAAAAGATACATATCCTACATATTAAATGGAAACGAGACGTTTTAACCATAACCTAGGCTATAGCATACAACATGCATTATGCCTTGGCTTGTATGCTATGCTTAAACTGAATGTTAGCCAAATATTCTGTCTATTTTACTCTTTCAGCACAGACTTTTCAACTTCCCGTGTTTCCAACTCTCCTGAAATGAAAGCTAGCTGCTAACGTTAATGGAGGAAGTCCTGACGTTCATACTGCTGCACACAGATCATACAGGTCCTATTTGATTACATTTCTATGTATGTTAAGTGTATAGCATGAGGTACAGCTTTACTTAGTGTTCTTCATTTGCATTCATGCAAAACAACAACCAGTCATTTAAAATATAGGCTACTCCATCTCTATGTTTAATTTCAAAGGTATCCAGTATCATGACATTTGTGCTGCTGCTCTAAGCACCCTTTCCTCCGGGATCGCACAGGACCAGGATATGCATGTAAGTAGATTATTAAAGTCATAAACATACAGGTAGGCCTACTGTCTACCTTTCTATTCACACAGATACCTGCTACCCAGGATGCAAACACTGTAGTTCAGGTATGGTGTGTATGTGTGTGTGTGTGCGTGCATGTGCATATTTCACTGATGATCTTTTCTGACAGGTTGTAGATCTCGGTGATGAAACCGTATCCAAATACAATGTAAGTTTTCAGATGATGATTAAACACCATATATTACTACTTATTACATTTCTTTAACCAAATTGACCTTTACTTTAAATTGCATGTAACATTTACAGAGCAATGAGACAAAAATGAAGGAGTGTTGAAAAGTAAACTCTGATCTAAATACGATTGAAAACAGAATGAGGAGAACAATCAGTGACAGAGTGGCATTTATTCAACGCCACTCCACACAGGAAATCCTTACCAGATCCCCAGCTTTACACCACATTTGAACTGTGAGTTAACATTTGGCATTTAGTTCACTGCAAAATATTTTTCAGATGTTCTTCTGCCTAGCAATTTGTTCCCATCTTTTTAAAGGTTTTCTCTGAAATTCAGCACCTGCATAACATTGACCTAAGTACCAGGCCTGTGAGGAGACAACCTACAAATACAAAGGTATTAAGAAGTTTGATTTACACTTCATGTCATTACTGCTATAAAACTGTATGGAATTACAAGTCTGTTATTACTGCTATAAGACTTATCCAGTGTATTGTTCAAATTCAGGGCTCTGTGCAGCAGAGCGGCCATATCTGTTTGGGGACAATCCTGACAAGCTCATACGTTGTGGATAAGGTAAGAGTACCAATCATTTGACACTGTTAGAAACTTCCCCTGCCAATGGGCTTGAATATCACCAATCACCATTCTAAATACTGTTATTCTGCACTTTTCAGATATCCAAGACACCCACACCTACCCTATGCATGAGAGGCAACCCCTTCGAGGAAGACAGCACCATTACACTATGCATGAACGGACAAGACGTCGTAACACCAGAAGATGTGTCGATGGGCATTGGAGCATTGCTAGCAGTTTATTTAATTTTCAATATGGAATACCTGTCATTTCAGCAGTGCAAGGCAGGGATCAAATCAAATCAAAAGCTTTCATTAGCTGTAATTAGAATGTCCAACATTCTCCTGTAAAATATGTAATGTAAACATGTGTAAATATTGATCAGTGTCATGTATTTTATGTATGAATGTATCTATCTATTAATGTATGTATATGTTTTTTCTATTCTATTGTGTTGTTGTATTTTCTGTAACTTGCTGTGTAATAAATTCTTGAAACAATGTCATTATGGCCTATTTATGATAGCATTATACAAATTAGCAAGTAAGTAGCCTAAGTAAATAAATAAATAATAAAGGTTTTAAATAAATAAATAAATAAATAACCTAAGTAAATAAATAAATCCATAAAGGTTCTCCAGAACCTCAAAAGGTTCCTCAAGTAACCTTGAGGAAAGGTTCTTTGAAGAACCTTTTCTTGAAGGTTCCTCAGAGTACCTGTAGAGGTTCCCCCACAGTGGCAAACTGAAGAACCTCCAAAGGTTCTTCGAGGATCTTATCATTTTTACTGTGCAGAGCCGATATGGCCAGAGCTGCTGCTCTGTAAAGGTATTTCTGTCCTACCCAAATTTGTTGAACTACTTGCGAAGTAGCCTATTCATCACAGGCAGTGGCGCAAAAAGTGGGTATGCGCTTTATGCGGCGCATATGGCGCAGCTCCATGGGGGCGCCAAAGCGATGGTAAAAATAAATAAAAAATATATTTGGTATTTTCTATATGTAGCTACTGCTGTCCGTTTCTGAATCATTTCAACATTTTCTCAATGTTTTATAACATTTTAGAGGACTAACAGGCTAGAGGCGCCCTATCTCATAAGATTCCATCATAGAATTTTGACATAGAAGAGGGAGTGGGGGCGCCGTGAGCGCTGGGCAAGCAGATAGGCCTACGAGTTGCCGTCTATGGAAAAAGATGGATACAGCAAAAAAAGCTATTGGCGGCTAAAAATAGAAAAAGAAAGAGGGAAAGGAGATGGCATGTCAAGGGATGCAACAGCAGTTAAATAAGTGGCCGGTGAAAGGCAACAGGTAGGATTTAAAGTGATGACGTCTGCACTTGGAGGCTTGCAAATATGAATGTTAACAGACTAACTAGCGTTTGTTAAGCATAATGCCGATTGAAATATAGCCTATTCCATTCAGATAGGTGGCTACCATGCTCATACTGCACTTTTAATGGCCAACTGCAAACAGAAATGTCATGCTAGCAGGAACTCATTACATGTTTCCATATCCTAATAATGAAGGCTCCTTGTAATAACTTAATATTGTGTTGTCAATGTGGTGCAAACAAACAAGGCTAGAGTGCCTATCAGCCTTATCCATTGTGAGCAATAGCTGGCAAAAGGACGTTATGAGAACCGTTTAGACTCTCTTAAAGTGGCAATGCACCATTTATCAATACTTATCACGTATAACATCAAGTTAAACATCAAATTGGCAGCATTTCTTTAAAAACATATTCAATAGACACTAATGCACAGTAATAGTGTAAACTATTGGCCTTTTGTTTTGCTTTTTAGTTGTTTGTGTTTTTTTTTTTTTTGGGGGCGCCAATATTGTTGTTGCATACCCCTCAAAAATTGGTAGCTGCGCCCCTGATCACAGGTATCACATGTATCACACGAAAGAGCTTTTTCTCAGCTTTTAAACGATGTTAGTGGTTAGTTGTTGTGGTAAACGGTTCGAGAGAAAAGTAACTTTAATTTAATCATATTTTTTGCGCCCGTCTCCCTACCCATTCATCGTGAAATACTTTTCGTACTTTACCTCAACACATGACAAACCATATATCAGAATAAACGGTAGACCTTACCGAACACAAAGGTGTAAAGCATTCCCCTGTACAGTTAGCCATTCCAGAGTAATCCGGTTTTAAATTTGCAGCAATGTCTTTATGCATGTCTCCAACTTTGCGGTTCCTAATGTGTTTACATTGTTCAATAGGTCTACATGATTTTATAACAGGCCAAATACAAAACAAATGTTACAAATATCGCCTAGATATCTGTAAGCATTACAATCAGAGGATATACATACATAGGGCAGACAGACGCTCATGAGTTCATGCTTTGTTTTTTCGCTGGATTTTAGGATAGCCTATTATGGCAACTGATTGCATTCCATACAGGCAACTCTAGCAGGCATTGAATGACTGGAGGCTTTATGAATTTATAGATTCATATATGTCATAATATGCATGTGCTGTCTCTGCTATTGCTGCTTTTGATCAGTTCGATTTATTTGAAATCTCCTGTGGTGGGCTGGACATAGCATCGAAATGCCCGCCCAGATTCCCCTTTCTGCCTTGACCCATTCACACTGGTGCCGGAACGAAACAACTCAGCAAAATGTCTAGGGGGCTTGGTAGTAAATTTGGCGAGACACTTTGTCCCACCGTTCCGCCTCGGTCTATGTGAAAGGGACAGTCGTTCCGCGATTCTGGTACATAAAATCGCGGCGATTTTGCCAGTGTGAAAAGGCCTATTAACTCACATTCTGGATGCACTAAATTGCACTTGCAACTGAAAACTTTTTAAAACTTAGCTTTGCATTTCCTTCAGGAGATCCTCAAATTTGCGGCAAGGTCATATCTTCACATGCAAATTAGGTTTCTGGTAAACAGTTGCAGTTAACAATGTTACAGCAAATTTAGAGCAACGTCATATGCAAATTAGGTTTGTCACCAGGAGTTCACTGTAAGTTTGCCATTATTGGCCAAGTGTAGTGGCAAATCACTGGCCAACACATTTGCCACTAGTGGCAAACTTCTCATTGTTGCCAGAACTTTGGAAGTTTGTCTCTAGCGGCCAAGATTGGCAAACTTCGGGCAATATTTTCTAGTGAACTCATTTGTTTCCCACAAATCACCCACATGTTTGCTACAAATCTGCCGCAAACATTTAATTTTTGTAAGGGCACTTACCTATGAGTGGAATGAACAGCAGAATTTTTAAATTTCTCATGTTGCACAAATCCTTAACAGAAATGATTTATATTAGTCCTTTGATATTTGATAGAACTTCATTTCATTATGATTCTACTTTTTTCATTCCCTGGCACAAGTCACCTGATATTTTACTAATATTTTACTTCTTTCTGTGTGTGTGTTTTAAAGCCTGATATTTGTTGACAAAAACTTGCAGATCCAGAGGTTACACTAATTGGGTTTCCATTCAACTCATTTGCATATTCTTGACACATTCATGAAAATAGGCTACGTGCATGAAAGGCTTTCTGTGCACTCGTTTGTTTCCGATGGAGCCAGGTGTGTTTTAACCTGCCACTCCTGTTGTCTGCATGTGTCTACACAGACCCAATTGGGTGTTGCACTAGGGAAACAGCACGTTACAACAAAGGATGATTTGTGTGTTAAAATTGTTATTATTGGGCAAACAAGATATTCAGTGTCGGAGTGAAGATGTGAGGAGCAGAATATAACAGAAAATGCAGTCATAACACAGTTAACGCTCCACCAGAAATAATGAGCGTACAGGAAAAGCCTTTTGTGCACCTAGTCTGTTCCACTCAAGAATAGGCATTTCTGTGTGTGTATATGGGTTAAAAACAAATATTGTCCTAATCTAGAGAAGAGTTATGATCAGCTGTGGGATCAAAACGTTACGTTGTGAGGTCAAGGTTTATGGAAACGCAGGTGAAAATGCAACAAATATGAATATATGCCCATAAATGGTTTCTGTCAAGGTTTTCCATTATACCTTATGGGAATTGAGAGTTAATCCACCCTCCTCTAGCAAGTTCCGTTTTCTGCCAGGATTTCTTATTCAAATAGTTATAATTGTACATTAAAAGGTTGATTGGAAACCCAATGTTTCTGTTTCAATTTGTATTGTGTACTTGAACGTATATGGTACTTGTAGAAATAAACTAACATGTGATGACCAGACCTCATGCACCGAAACATACGTAATGCGTGAATGTGTAAAAATCAAGTGTAGTTTTAGCTTAATATTAGATTAGCTCAAACAGCTTAGAGTACATTTCTAATCATTCAAGAATTGGTTCCCCACAAAGCAAATTTGACAATTGAGGTAATTCTTTCTAATAGTATATCAAACAAGAACTTACCAAACTCTTAAATGGATAACTTGATTTCCAGTTCACGCAGACCGACACCTTATTTGGCTAAACACTTTCTGTGTAACTTCACCATGAGGACAAAGTCCAACACCCTGCCATTCATCTTATCTAACAATGTGTGTGAAGTAGCCTAGTGCCTCTCAGTATATCAGTAAAATATCTTTGCATATTGTAAGTCCCCTGTTTACACTTAGGGGATTGGCCTGGAAAGTGTCATTCATGAGTCATCTAAGGCTAAACAGATTACTTTGAAAGGTTATGACTTCATGACTTATCTGCCTTTCAAAATTAATTAGTCTAATATCTTAGACTAGTGATTTTCAACCGCTGTTCTGCGGCA
The DNA here is from genome assembly GCF_017589495.1 of Alosa alosa. NCBI lineage: Eukaryota > Metazoa > Chordata > Actinopteri > Clupeiformes > Clupeidae > Alosa > Alosa alosa. The sequence goes on from NC_063190.1 coordinate 1,372,798, forward strand.
CACCAGTGTGTGTGAGAGATCAGGTGTACTGTGGGAAACTGTCCAATTTCACTAATCGGTCCAAAAACATTTATTATTTAGTTGTTGCAAATAGACTATGCCATTGTTGAGCATCTGTGCCTGCAATGTAGTGACTTGTTAAAGGTGACATAGAATGATTGAACGAGGTATTTATCCTTGTTCTGTGATGTGATATATAGACAACAAAATTTTGGTTGGGTCTGTAATGCCTTAGAACAGGGATGTCAAAGTCATTAGAGGGACATTAGAGGGCCAAAAAAACTAATTTGCTACAAGCCGAGGGCCGGACTGGTTCAATGTTTATTAAAATATATTAAAATGACTGCACGTAACCTATTGAACCAAGACGTGTACTGTATTTTATTTAATGATTAAATTAATAATGACTGTGACTGAAGGCCTACTTTGGGGTCATAGGGCCCACCTACAGTACATGAACCCACCCCCTCCTCCCACCCCCCATTAAATTATCATAATGATATCACAATTATTATATCACAATTATTTTTATACTATATTGCTATACATGCACTTCAAAACAGTCAATGTTTAAAGTGCTAAGATTGTTCACAAAAGTTTGTGAAAACATGCACATCAGAGTACTGCTTTACTAATGTAAAATATAATTAGGCCTACAATAGTTTCATTGTTTTTGCATGCATTTAGCATGATGCTTGCATGAGAATACTTCTCAAAACAACAGCAGTTATATGGGTGCCGTTGTTTTGGGATGTTTCCCTCATGCAAGCATCATACACTGATAGAATATTTATATGCTATTTAATTACATTTGAATTACATTTGAATGCCTGAATGTAAGGATTCAGGAGACACAATACCAGCTTGTGTGAATGGTAAATGGCGGATCAGATCATGCGTAAAATCACTGATCTGGAGATCTTTAACTAAGACTAATTAATAGCTTTTGGCTGACTTTAATACTTAATGCCAAACAGTGTTTCATATAGTCTGTGCTCTGTTTTTTATGGAAGTTGCATAAATCCACGTCGTTCTATTAAATGTCGTTTCATAATTAGCCTTCCAATAGGTTGAAGCTTAGCTTTGCTACCAACGTGCACACGCATGCATTGAATAAACGCTCATACCACGACTTAATTCTATGCCTCTATGTTTGATGACACTAAATTAACAAGTATTTCCTACTAATTGCAGAAATGATGGCCCGGGAATAATTTCACTCTGCAGACCATTGTCCACATTGCGGACCGCGGCCCATAGTTTGACAAATGGTGACCTGCATGCTGCCATATTAAGGCCTTTTTACGGTGTGTTTTAGCCGGGTTTTCGCGTGGAAGGCTCTGTAGAAATCTGGCACCCTAACGAAGTTAAACTGAAAGAGCGTGCTGTTCACAGACACCAGAATGAACGAGTTCACAGTAACGTTCATCAGGCAGTAGTAGCCTAATACAGAACGTTCAGTTCACGTTCGCTCAAAATACATATGAACGAGTGACTTTCAGGCACAACACTGGGGAGGGGGGTAGTTGAAAGTTGACATCTGCCCTGACTGAATACTGATGACGTATGAAGCCGAGGCCCACTTGCGGCGCCGCAGTGAGTTCATGGGCTACCGTTGCATTGTGGGGAATGGAGTATTGATGCGCAAAACAGCAGCCGGCGGCTGCTGCCTGCGGGCCGGTTCTAAAGGCCCATTCACACCAAAAACGATAACGATAACTATAAATAAATATCATTCTCGTTAATATGAATGACGACGTTCACACATGAACTATAACAATAACGACATGAAGAACGATATCGTTGGGGATCACTTTCAGAGCGATTTTCACAACGATAAAATGCTAATAGCCAATCAGAACCCATCGAATTTTAGCCCTCACATTTATTAACACAATGAGAGACTTTGTTTATCGTTGTTCAGTGTGAACGCTTTTATCGTTATGGTTATAGTTATAGTTATCGTTCTTGGTGTGAATGGGTCTTAATACTAATCAAATATCATCCCGGGGGCCGTAGATAATTCATTCGCGGGCCTTGACTTTGACATGTCTGTTCTAAAGAATCATTGACAATGGCATAGGATTGAGCCTCACCTTTGCACCATCCATAAGCTGGGAAAAGTGTGACTTGTCTACTGGTCCAATGGGCTGCCTGAATTCACCTTTGGCTAAGCCACACCCTAGAATGTAGATTGACCAATCACAGCGCAGCCAACAACGAGCTCCCATAGAGGTCCGACACTTTTTCACATCGCTCCATTGACTTTAACGCAGGCGTCTCATATTTTCGGTCTCGGCAGGTAGTTTGATCAAAAATATGGTTAAACGTTGTGCCTGGGGCATTTGTAATACAGATACGCGTTTCCCAGACAGGTTGGAGGGGGGTGTCCGTTTTTTCCCCTTCCCAAAACCGAAGTCAAATCCTGACAAGTGTCGTCTTTGGATTAAACTGTGTGGACGTCCTCAGTCAGCTAAACCCCTCGAGGATCAACAAGCACACTTTTGTGTGCTCTAAGGTAAATTTTGCTTTTAACCTTACTGTGAAGTTATATGATATACTAGTTAGACAATTTTATGCTGTGTTAGGTTATGATTTCGGTTCTCTACCCTAATTATTGAAGAATCAATGTGCTAGCAAGCAAGTTTAGGGATAGCTTAGCTATCACGTAAATCAGGATTGTTTTCTTTGACTAGCGGCTGGATGTTAGCTAACCGTTATTAAAGATACAAACACCTAACGTTAATGTTACAGAATCGCTGTGGTAGTTTTAAGGTGACTACCGCCAGCGTGTTGCCACAGTCCAACAATATTTTACATCACTATTTCAGCATTTTGTTAATGGAGAACCAAGTCCCGAATCCCCAAATCCAGTCCCTGCTATTCCTGGTGGAGGAAGTGCAGTCAAAAGTCGAAGACTGCCAACTAAGAGGTAAGAGATATAATTAAATAATTCAATCACAGAAAAAATATTACAGCCACAACACAGTATCAGAACAATATCAAACACTTTAATCGATTTTACATATGTATTTATTTGTATGTATCTATCTATTTACAGAGGCATCTCCACAGTATCAGGCTCATCAGTGCAGGACACCACATCAGAGGAGTTTTCCATGGTCATTGAAACAGGTAGGCTACAGTTCATGTGGACGGTTGTGGACTGTCATTGCACATTGTAGGGAGAAAGTGCTCAAAAAAGTACCAGTCAAGTTTATCTTTTATTTTCCTCCACATATCGGGATCAAAACAAATTCGCTCCAGGTGATAGTCACTTTCACATGACACAAAAAGGTCACACCATGGCATCCCAGTTATCCCCAATTGTCCCATGATTTGGAAGTAATATTCGTGAGTACGATTGAGCCTGTAGGTGTCATCGCTACCCTTTTTAAGGTACTGGCAATCGGTGTAGCTGACTTTCATTGGACATTTAATTTCGAGTAGTCCATAGGTCTCACTCTCACCACTCTGAACCCTTCTGTCAGGGGATGTACCCAAATAGGGGGCATTAGGGTTGATGACAAACCCACACACTTGCACATCATTACCAGTGATGACCGCATACTGGGCTGCAGCGGCTGGCTCAAGCTCCAGGCCTCTCTTCATGGCTTTTGCCATGATGCTCTTCTTCTTCCTCTGCATGATGATGGCAAGTTGTTCAAAGTCAGCTCTTCTAGAGATTATTCTTTTGAAGGACGATGAGGTTAGGCGAATAGAGCGGACATGATGCCAGATGTTGTTGCTACTCTGCTGTCTGGTGTTTTTCTCAAGTGCCTCTGCCTCAGCCTTTGAGACTACTATGGTACTGAACCTTTCCATTTGCACTTTATTAAGGACAGTACAGAAAGAGCCTGGCTGTGGTGGCAAAGGGAATGCTGGGAAGTCACTGGAGTTTGATAGGGAGGATGCTTGTGAAGTGTTGTCCAAAAGTGGGAGCTGTATGCATTGAAGGGGAAAAAAAACATTTATTATTTACATTACGTTTCTTGTTTTTTTTTTTTTTTTTTTTAACTAGGCCTCATTTTATTAATGTCATTGTTATGATTTACACAGAAAACCAGATTCACACAGCAGACCAGATTCCCACAGACCACATTCCCACAGAGGATCCACACCAGGATCGCACAGAGGACCAAGAAGAAATAAATCAATTAAAGAGGCAACTTGCCGATAAAGAAAAAGAAAATGCCTTGCTGAGGGAAGAGATTCAAACTCACTCATCTCACTCACTCACCCACACCACACCCACTCAAGCTCATTACCAACTCACACCAGAGACTATATCTAACTGCAATGTGCCTGAGTACTTTAAGTACAGCACAGGTTTTAGTTATGATGAGTTCAACAAGCTGTGTGCTTTTTTTAGGATACCCAGTACTGCAACGGATACACAAACACTTAGCCCTGTGACATACCACAGAGTAGATCAGCAAATCAACCTCATGCCTTTAAGACAACAGTTCCTACTTGTGCTTATGAAGCTGAGGCAAAACTTTGATCTGAAAGAGCTGGCCTTCAAATTTCAAATTCCAGAACGAACTGTTAGCACTTTATTCAATTCATGGATTGATTTCATGTATGGTAGGCTAGGCAACATGTCTATTTGGCCACACAGGGACACAATAACAGAAAACATGCCTGACAACTACAGAGCAGAGTTCCCAACAACATTTGCTATTCTTGATGGTACAGAGATTAAGACAGAAAAACCAACATCACTGTTACTTCAAAGTCAGACTTACTCAAACTACAAATCTGCCAACACACTTAAATGTCTTATTGCCTGTGATCCTCATTGGTGCCATTATCTTTGTATCCACACTTTACACGGGATCAATCTCAGACCAAGAGCTATTTAGACAATGTGGGATCAAAGATTTACTGAAAGGTCTGCTTCAGTGTGGCTATCTTAAGGCAGGTGATGGGCTCATGGTGGATAAGGGTTTTCTTATTGAGAAGGATGTAAAGGAGCTTGGGCTTAATTTGAACATTCCCCTTTGCCAAATCAAATAGTCAGATGCCAGCTACAGGCGTTGAGATGACAAAGAAAATAGCCAAACACCGAAAGTACATGTAGAAAGAGCCATAGCCAAAGTGAAGAAATTTAAAATGGTTTCTGGACGGATCCCTAATGTCAGGCTTGGAAACATAAATCAGATATGGTTCGTGGTCTGTATGCTGTCCAATTTCCAGCCGAACATTATAAAAGCATAGGATACAGCACAATGATCTGTCTACACACAGCTAAGCTCCTAAATTTGAATGTTTGTTTTTTTTAACATGGTTCATAAATCAATTATTGTGTTGTTATTGTAAATTAAATCAAATGTATGTTGGCTATGTGACTGTAATAAAATGTCTTCCTGCAAATGATAAATTAGTCATTATCTGTAACAGTTTTACATAATCTGCTTTACCTGGTAGCTCAAGCCACTTCCAAGAGGGTACTTCTCCTGACCTATCACTACATCTATCTGGGGTTTGCTTGCTATGTAGCTCATAGGTGTCCCTGTCAGCTGTCTCAATAACAACAAATCCTGATCTGTTACCTCAGAGATGGCCCTGTGAGATGGAAAAGTCACACATTTCTACGTATGTCAAGTAATCTGAAATACAAAATACATTTCTGCCTATGTCATGTGCTCTCAAACACATAGGCTACATACAATTAAGTTGGTTATGGTGGAAGGACACAATGGGATAGCCAGCCTACATGGTGTTAAAAATCAACATAGCTGTGACTCACCTGTCATTGCTGTATTGGCAGAAGATGGGTCTCCGTTTTCGCTCTGTCTTGGCCCTGGCCACAACGACTGCTGTCACAGGCTGTGGTGCTACTTTAGCACCTCTTGGCTTATGCCATTGTTGGGGTAAGCTTGTGGAGGACTGAACTGGCACAGCGTTTATGTGTTGTGCCTTGCAGAGATCCAGGGTATGGATAAGCCCAATGATGTGCGCGCAAAACCCTGTGGAGCTAACCATAACATCACCTTAAGTTAGAGTTTAAGTTGAATAGTCTACCGATTGTTGATAGCACACGCTGAATAAATACAACGTAGAACTATACGTGCGTAACGTTAGTCCGTTTGCTTCGTAATAACGATTTTATAAATGAATAGAGACGTACCCAGCTTTGCATGAACAGTGTTGCTCCTTGATATTGTCAGTCCCAGCCTCCGTCTCGATTAGTAGGATATGCGGTGGTTCATTTTTTGACTGTGACCGGTATGCTTTTGCCTCTATTTGGATGCCTTGTTGTTCTTTGCGTTTCACCTGTATGTCCTGAATATAGCCTTCGAACGCATATTGCAGACCCTTTTGTCTACTCCTATCGGACACTTTATTTGCTGCTTTATAAAAGTTTGACAAAAGTTCAGCAGGAAGAGCTGTCAGCATAAGCCATGTTGTTGATACCTAACCAGAGTCTTAGGATAACCAGTCAGAAAACCAGAGCCCAGAAGTTGTCGGACGTAGCAACAGTAACTAAGGGGGGCGGGGCTTAGCCAAAGGTGAATTTCATCTTGATATGCAGGGGTGTAGTTTTCTGCAAAATCAATCTGTAACACTGCAACAGCTTCACTTGTGTCTTTTCTCTTCTCTTGGAACATTGCACTTTGTTTTCTTTTTATATAGTGCTTAAGAAATGTAGTGGCTGAAGCCAACAGTGATGCAAGCACATCCCCCAATACTACACTCTTCATCAGTTTAACCTGAAACCCCCCTTCAGATTCCCATGAAGGCCATGTTGTTTGGGTGTTCTTGTCTTCATCTGGGATGTTGCTAATAAGGTTCTTAAGGAGAATTGCATCACAGCAGGTCTCACATCTGTTCAACATGCACACAGAGTCAGGACTGCAGACCAGAGCTCTGATAAAGGTTGAGATGCTTTGGAAGGCATGTCGAGGAATGTGTTTGTGTAAACTCTCAAGCAGCATTTGTGTGTTTTCGTGATGTTTACAGAGGCAAACATTACGAGGTGTTTCTGCTTTTGTGAAGACCTCCCCTGGCCGCAGCTCTGCAAATTTTGTTTTTCCTATCCTCCGGGTTCTAAATGCCTCTAAAATAGACATAGTTAAGTGCCTCTTTTGATATTCCTTATTAACTCCACCCTCTTTTATAACAACAGCATTTTTCTTACCAGGTGCCTGTCGAGAGATGTCATAACGCACATAAAACTCCCTGACCTTTTGTTTTATGAGCTCTGTGGTGACTAATACTTTCCTTTTTTTTCAGTGTAGCCATTGAATCCAATTGCCTCAGAAATCTTTTGCCTTTTTTTGTTTGTTTGGACTTTGAGGAAGAGCAGTAAGGACTCGTTTGACTGCTCGCCCAAGTGACTGCTTTGTCTTATATGCACACTTGGGAGACCCGGGTACAGATAAACTTTGGTTTTTAAGTCAAAGTCGTCTTTTCCTCTGTCTCTCTTGCCAGAGCCCGCATCCTTTCTTTCTCCTTACTGACATTTTGCTCTGGCCTTTCCTCTCTCTTTCTTTTCCTCTTTTTTTGTAGTTTTCATAATTTTTGTGCCTTTCCCGGAAACCTTGTTGACACTCAACATTGGACAAAACTTTTACCTGTAAATTAGACGATGTAATCAATAAGCATAGTAGCCTATTTTTAGTGTTGTAGGCCTATCAATATGGTCCACTAAGGTCCCTATGAATTACTCATGCAATAGGCATTTATATGTTGTTGTCTTACGTCCATTAGGCCCATATCTGAGCAATAATTCAACATATTATTTTTTTAAGTAGGCCTTTTAATTCATATTATTACATTAATCAGAGGTGCAAGAATAGCCGCTAGTCAGCTTAGCTGTTACTGTCAAGGTCTACTTGATATGACATATTAATATTTAACTAGATTTCAAATCGACTTCACAAATGGTAATTGTCATGATTGCTGTTTTTAATGTCATCTTACTGTTTTATCCATCTCACATTTGTGGTAGGCGTTCAGCTTTAAGATCTTCGATCAGACCTGTCAAAATACCTCAGCTTGATAGACATGTAGCGCAAGCAAATTAGGGTGCATGTTTCCAAACCAATCGGGTTCCTCGCGCATTTTGGGGATGTCTCCTAAATGAACATTTTAACAACAGTATTTTTTTGTGTACACAACTTTTTTTTCATGCTATATATATATGCAGTTAAGAACAAAATTATTCATACCCCTGACAAATATTGATGTGATGTTGATTTTCTCTTGACCAATATGTTTGTTCTGACTGAAAATGACACTGCCACATGCCAAAAGGTTGTAAGATAACATGGTAGAAACATGGAATCAAAAAAATACTTGTTTTTATATTTTTTTTGTGCAATTTTAGTAAAAATGGCAAGTCCAAAATTATTCATACCCTTTTTAAATAATCAACGGTAACACTAAAGCAAGAGGCTACACTGAGATTCTGGAGGAAAAGATCAGGCAGTGTGCCAAGAAACCTGCCCCAATAGGCATCATTGGACCATTAAACCATACAATGATCCAGAAACATACAGCTAAACAAGGCAAGAAATGGTTAACAGAGTTCAGACCTCAATCAGTCAAAAAAGTTAGCACAAGGCCAAAATGATGGCAAATATTCGTTCCTGCATCAACCTAGATTGCTGCTAAAAGGTGCAGTCTAAAATCATTGTGGAGACATGGAAAGGCTTGGTAGGTAGGCTACTATAAGAACCATTCCGAGAGCTTTGATGGTAAATAAAGATGTTTACATTGATTATTTAAAAAGGGTATGAATAATTTTGGACATGCCATTTTTCATTAAAAAAGATTAAAAAAACTATTTATTTTTTTTAATTCCATGTTTCTACCACATTGTCTTACAACCTTTTGGCATGTGGCAGTGTCATTTTCAGTCAGAACAAACATATTGGTCAAAAGAAAATCAACATTACATCAATATTTGCCAGGGGTTTGAATAATTTTGCTCTTAACTGTGTGTGTGTATATATATATATATATATATATATATATATATATATATATATATATACCACCTATATATATATATATATATATATATATATTAGGACTGTCAATTGAAAAAAATAATCTAGTTAATTACATACTCTGTGATTAATTAATCTAAATGAATCACATGCATCCATTTTTGCATGAACATATCTTAAAAACAAGTTTGGCAAATGAGTGAATCAATGAACAGCCAAACCAACATTATAGACTTTAAAGTTCAACGTCACTCTCTGTTATTATAATTTTCCCTTTGGGTCAGGCATCAGCATAGTGGCTGGTGTCCGATTTTTAGCATGATAAATGCAAATGACTGAAGTTACCACTCACTGTCAATGACATGTGCAGAGTAGGCTACCTTAACACCAAGGTAATGTGTGGAATACCACCTATGATCTATCCTTTTTTTTGGCCATTCAAACATGTAGATTTTTATTCACATAATTATTAGGTTGTTGCTTTTTCTATCCAGTAGGTGGCAGTCCAGGATAAGAAATAGCAGTTCAAGAAAATAAACTAAATAGTAGGAACAGAAATTAAAGCAGCATAGCCTACAAGTGCAAGCGGAAATGTAAATGTGAAGTTATTGGATTGGAAATAAATATAACCACCTTCTACATACTTTTGAAGACAGTTTGTTTCAAGTGTGCAACAAATGTAGTCCATTTATTAAGGGAGTTTGTCAGTTAGTTAGTCGATCATAGGGTAGGCTCAGCAAAACGGTAGCAAAGTTAACTTTGAAAAGGCTGGCGGCTAGCATTATTATCCTCAAGAGGTGTGCTAACTCGTAACCATAGACAGTAAAAGCTCGTAACTCCGGATTGTTTTGCATTGAGGTGCTACTTCAGACCTGACGATCTATATGGAAGGCAACGGAAATTCCTTACTGCAGAAATAGTAGCCTAGATTGATGCTCCGGTCAACAGGTCTTGAGGCTAATATGTTTCATTCAAAGCAGTGCTTGCTCATCTGCCTTCAGTCACGATAGCCAGACTGCTCTGGGTCAAATGCCACTATAAAAGGAGATTAATCAGCGTTACATTTTTGGAATTAATTAATCGAAATATAATCGAGTTATTTTGATAGCCCTAATGTGTGTGTGTGTGTGTGTGTATTATTGTATTAACAAACCTTGAAATTGTTTGTATCTTATAAAAAATATAGCCTAAAAAAAACTATTTTCTGCCCATACCAACTTCAGCAGTTTCAAGTTCATTGTTAACGTTACACCTGCAATGCAGCGTTATTTTGCATGGATTGCAGGGTCTTTTACCTAGTATGAGAACGGAAAAGGGATTATCATCACTGAACATGCTCCCATTTGTCGTCTGACTAAGTAGATTCTGTGATATTGTGACGGATCCTCTGATTCTGTGACGTGGTTCATTATATAGGATAGCCACTTTAATTTTGTCCATGGAGCTAACCAAAACTATTACGAAATTACCATCAATGACTGATGGCATTTCAAACTTACACCCATAGCAGCGTTATGTTCAGCAAGTAAATAGGCTCATTGTTTACTCAGCTGGTGTTGAGTAGCCTAGGCTATGGCCTTTATGACATTAAAACGCTCTTTGAAATGCTTATAGGTAGGTACAGTATTTGTGTAGGCTAACTGTGGGCATTCAGTAGGCCTAAATAACTATAATACTGCATAAGGCTATCTGTAGTGTAGGCTACTTGGACAGGAGTAGGCCCTGCGATGTTGGAATTAATTTTGAAAGTGCAGTGCAAATGATTCAGAAATAAGTATAAGTATAGTATAAGTATATATACTTTTTTGATCCCGGGAGGGAAATTTGGTCTCTGCATTTAACCCAATCGGTGAATTAGTGAAACACAAACAGCACACAGTGAACACACAGTGAGGTGAAGCACACACTAATCCCGGCGCAGTGAGCTGCCTGCTACAATGACGGCGCTCGGGGAGCAGTGAGGGGTTAGGTGCCTTGCTCAAGGGCACTTCAGCCGCGGCCCACTGGTCAGGGCTCGAACCGGCAACCCTCCGGTTACAAGTCCAGAGTGCTAACCAGTGGACCACGGCTGCCCTATAACTATGGTGTTGGATCCTGATATGGGCGATGTTAACACTTTGAGTGCCAAAAACACAATATTAAGTTTTTTGTTGCCATGCGTGGAGTCAAGTCAAGTAATTTTATTTGTTATTTGTTTATGCTTGGAGTGCCAAAAACGCACTATTGCATTTTTAGCTTTTTTAAAAAAAATTACGAAAATAAACACACCTTATGTGCAATTTTGGGAACTTGATGATGAATAGAACTGAAATAGATAACGATCGAAAACTAAACAAATACGCACAAACTCTGCTTTGGGTGGCTGCTGTTTTGGGTCGAATCAGTGACGCATGCACGTCAGATCAAAACCAGGCCATTTATTTTCGTGGGTTTATCACTAGGTGGCAGTCTCGCCAGGTATCGCTAGGTCACTTCCCGGAAACTTTACAGGCAACACTTCTCAGGTCAAACAGTGCATATTTCATAAAAGACGCTATATCTCCATTTCTAGAAAAAAACAGGAATTTTGATAGCCACTGTTAGCGTGAGATTTCTCAGGAACAGAGGCATGTCAATAAACGGTTTGTACCCACAGAGAGCTTAAAGTCTCACCTTTCAAACGAGTCATAGTATTTGTCCATAGCTTTAACATAGAATATGCTGTGGCTCTACAAATATGGTCAACAAAACAGCGCGGCATTCAAAGTGTTAAGTATAATTTTTGGATAACGCTCTTATCAATACATTACGGTAATTACGGTAAGTGTTGGTTGTTATATTTTAGGTATTACGGTTTCCCATACCTGCATATATGCCAGTTCACTTGTATGCAATGATGGTGACGGATGAACAGAGCCTTACACATGTATGGAATAAATAATTATATATAAAACAGACGCTCCGCTTATACTTTCACGTCAAGTTAAGCCTGCGCAAGTCAGTTATCGAAACGTCACCTATTACCAACCATCCCGTATTTACGACCTCTTACATGTATGCGTCACTTAATATTCATTTCTATACAAACCAAGACGGTGGATTTCTAAAGAAACACGAGCACCCACACCATAAGTGTATCTAAATTAGCTATTACCATTTTAATCTGTTGATTCATTTGACATTATTGTTTATTATTGATATCCTCCTTAATGTAGTCTTGTCCATGTTATTGTTTTTATATTATTGATTGAATGGACATTATTATTTATTATTGCTTTTTTTTTTCTTTTTCATTTTTTTTTAAGTATTTTTTTTTTTTTAAGTATATTTTTTGGGCTCTTCCCTCATTTGCATTGCTATTGATTGAATTGACATGGTTGTTTATTATTGCTTTTCTCCTTATTATAGTTTGACCAACATTCTAATCTGTTCCTTGTTAAATTTTAAGTATTATATTGTTTTTGTATTTGTATGTCGTTTTGGACAAAAGCTTCTGCCAAATTCCATAACCATACCAAAAATAAAATTTTAGCGTGGCTCGAAGAGCTGTAAATAGTGTTGTAAGGCTGCGTGTACAAATCCGCTTGGGCTGTGAGAAAGGTCGGAAATAGGCACCCAAATTGTTCAAATCTACATACCTATGGCTACTGAAAAATGTAAGGTGCATGACACACTGTAAAAGCTATTCACTCACCCATCCAAAATAGTCATCCACACACTGTAACATAGAATTTCCAGTAAGTCATTCATTTCAAAACCAGTATTTTACTTTTCCTCTGTAAGAGAACAAAGGATACTTTGTCTTTGGGATCGTGATAAGTGTTTTAAAACTTTTTCAATTTGTAAAGTATCATGTATTGATAAGAATTATCTTGAAAGCATGATTGATGGAATATTAATATGTGGTTGACTTGTTTAGGACTCAAAAAAATAAGGACTTATACTTGGCTTTAGTAAGACTTGACTTGGACTTACTTGAGACATCTCTGTCTTGACTTGGGACTTGACAGCGTTAAGACTTGAGACTTATGCCACCCATACACCAGAAGACTTTGACAAGATTTGGGAAATACTGTATTCTTGAAAGACTGGAGATAGATAGATAGATAGATAGAAGAGTTATTCAAGCTTTACAGTAATCCATCCCTGCCCCGCAGCCACCTTAATGCATTCCACCTTAAAGCGTAACTCTTGCCGAAATGCAACCTTGGGTCTTTTTGTGAATGTACCTGAGTCAAACTCATTTAAAAGCATAATTAGGACGGAAGCGCCACTTTTAAGATTGACCGTATTGTCGGTATCTTGTCAAATGGCCTTTTGAATGGGAGTGCTAGGGGCACTACTATGACCGCATCAAAATCGCTATTTTTAAAACACTAAGAAGGCTTGACACAACATGAAACTTTGCTTGAAGTATCACCAGGGTCTCTACATCAACTCGAGCATTGAGAACATTGTTTTCAGCTTTTAAACAAAAATTTGACTTGATTGATCCATTCACAAAAAGACCCTAGGTTGCATTTTGGCGAGAGTTATGCTGTAACGAAGTTGGGATAGCTATTAGGCATAGAATTAGGTGATGACCCAAACAGCCTCCGGGCATATGCATTAGCTTAGAGTATAAGGCTGAATCTGTGAATGGGCCATAGCTGTAAAAAGTTGGTTCTGAAGCCAGCAAAGTTACATTCTTTTGAATGGCAGCAAAGGCAGCCAGTCAGAGCTTGCATTTCGTAATAGGGTTGCCAGTTAAGCCCAAAAGGACGCCAAATAGGTGCAAAGCCACGCCTTCAAAATCCCCCCACCCTAACTAATAGAGGTTTTTAGGAAGCTTCTAAGGCAGACATGTGCGAATGAATTATCTATGGCCCCCGGGATGTTATTTGATTAGTATTAGAACCGGCCCGCAGGCAGCAGGCGCCGGCTGCTGTTTTGCGCATCAATACTCCATTCCCCACAATGCAACGGTAGCCCACGAACTCACTGCGGCGCCGCAAGTGGGCCTCGGCTTCATTATTCATCAGTATTTAGTCAGGGCAGATGTCAACTTTCAACTACCCCCCTCCCCAGTGTTGTGCCTGAAAGTCACTCGTTCATATGTATTTTGAGCGAACGTGAACTGAACGTTCTGTATTAGGCTACTACTGCCTGATGAACGTTACTGTGAACTCGTTCATTCTGGTGTCTGTGAACAGCACGCTCTTTCAGTTTAACTTCGTTAGGGTGCCAGATTTCTACAGAGCCTTCCACGCAAAAACCCGGCTAAAATACACCGTAAAAAGGCCTTAATATGGCAGCATGCAGGTCACCATTTGTCAAACTATGGGCCGCGGTCCGCAATGTGGACAATGGTCTGCAGAGTGAAATTATTCCCGGGCCATCGTCTGATAATTTGCGGTCAAGGAGCCGCGGACAGAAAAAGAAAAACAAACATTTCTGCAATTAGTAGGAAATACTTGTTATTTTGGTGTCATCAAACATAGAGGCATATAATTAAGTCGTGGTATGAGCGTTTATTCAATGCATGCGTGTGCACGTTGGTAGCAAAGCTAAGCTTCAACCTATTGGAAGGCTAATTATGAAACGACATTTAATAGAACGACGTGGATTGATGCAACTTCCATAAAAAACAGAGCACAGACTATATAAAACACTGTTTGGCATCAAGTATTAAAGTCAGCCAAAAGCTATTAATTAGTCTTAGTTAAAGATAGTTAAAGATCTCCAGATCAGTGATTTACGCATGATCTGATCCGCCATTTACCATTCACACAAGCTGGTATTGTGTCTCCTGAATCCTTACATTCAGGCATTCAAATTAAATGTAATTAAATAGCATATAAATATTCTATCAGTGTATGATGCTTGCATGAGGGAAACATCCCAAAACAACGGCACCCATATAACTGCTGTTGTTTTGAGAAGTATTTCTCATGCAAGCATCATGCAACAATGCAAAAACAATGAAACTATTGTAGGCCTAATTATATTTTACATTAGTAAAGCAGTACTCTGATGTGCATGTTTTCACAAACTTTTGTGAACAATCTTAGCACTTTAAACATTGACTGTTTTGAAGTGCATGTATAGCAATATAGTATAAAAATAATAATAATTGTGATATCATTATGATAATTTAATGGAGGGTGGGAGGACGGGGTGGGTTCATGTAGGTGGGCCCTATGACCCCAAAGTATGCCTTCAGTCACAGTCATTATTCATTTAATCATTAAATAAAATACAGTACACGTCTTGGTTCAATAGGTTACGTGCAGTCATTTTAATATGTTTTAATAAACATTGAACAGTCCGGCCCTAGGCTTGTAGCAAATTTGTTTTTTTGGCCCTCTAATGTATTTGACTTTGACATCCCTGCTTTAGAACATGGTAAGAAGGCTGTGTGTACATTCCTGTCAAAGGTGGTGGAGGACCTGATGGAAAAAACCCAAATGTGAGTTGTCTGCACATCTTTAGTGATGGAGCAGCATCACAGTTTAAAAACAAATTCATCTGGACCTTCATGTCCACGACTTTTAGAACAATCTTTCCAAACCGACCCACACCGAGTGAACCTGATGGGCATCTATCCCCTGAGTAAGTGCCTGCTGAAACCATTCAAATATGCCTATCTAACGTAACATGCTACTGTTTATGTGCATTATACTTAGCCTATCTTCTCCTGTCTTCTCAGTCAAACTCGGTTGGTGTCCTATCGGATCGTGCTTGAATGGGCCCTACAGGGTGAAATCTTGGGCAGAGAGCATCGGAAACCATCATGTGTTGTTGTGGCCATAAGACGAAAATATCCTTCTGAATCAGGTGTTTCACCACACAATAGCCGATAGCATTTACACTCCAAGAGCGTAAATGACATGAGAACTGTGAAGACAAGTTTCAAAATAAAAGTTATTATTACAGTGCATGAAAATGCACTGTACTGTTCTTCCTAGGCAATTTACTACAGTGCATGAAAATGCACTGTACTGTTCTTCCAAGGCAACATCAACAACTTATTATTATTCCGCTTACCACTTTTTCCGTACGCAATTTCTCTTGAACAGTTTAACTTAGAAACTTCGTTCAAACTTTGTAACGTAGGTCTTCAAACGGACCAAGCTGCTATGTCTTTTCAACTTTTATACATTTTAAACTATTAAAAGAAAAACTTTTTAAAAATCCCCTTAGACTTAACATTGCCGATTGTGACATCATAATACGGCCGTTAAGTAATTAGAATCCTATGGCAGGTGTTCAGGCCACCTGGATCAACTGCCAGTCTCAGGCTTTAAGCATACAAACTGGCCTTATTAAGACTACACAACCTGTTCAACTGCTTCCTCTGCCAAAAAACTGTTTCAAAATAAAAGTCCTCACTACAATATTTCACTGTTAAACAATTTAACCCTTTAAACTACTGAACTTTTCAACTGTTCAGCCATTGTAACTGTTACTTGTCATCAACTATGACTCCTACTCACTGTAGCTAGTTAGCTAGTTAGCATGGTTAGCATAGTTAGCATGCTAGTTAGCATTTTTAACCAAACTGCTAAAAATGATTAGCTAAGTAACATGGTTTTAAGATAGTTAGCATTGTTAGCATGCTAGTTAACATTTTTAGCAAAACTGCTAAAAATGATTAGCTAGGTTAGCAAAGTCACATGGTTAACATAATTAACATAGTTAGCATGTTTAGCAAAACTGCTAGAAAAAGTTAGTTAAGTTAGCTAAGTAGCATGATTAGCATAGTTAGCATTGCTAACATAGTTAGCATGTTTAGCAAAACTGCTAGAAAATGTTAGCTAAGTAGCATGGTTAACATATTAGCATTGCTAGCACTACTATAAAACATTAGCTAAGTAGCATGGTTAGCATAGTTAAAAATCTTAGCATAACTGCTAGCAAACATTAGAGCCATTCCAACTTTCAGTTATCGTCAAATATCTACCTATACACAGCCATTAAACTATTTGAATATCAACATTCATTAAACTTCCAATCTGTCAACAACTTTTAAACTATTTACCTTAAACTTTTAAACGGTCTACTTTTAAACTATCATTAAACTATCTATTAAACTAGCTGTCTATCAACAACTTTTAAACTATCTACTCGTGAGCTTAGAATTATAAGGTTCTATCTCCGTTTAGGGTAGTTCTGAGATTTTGAGCATCAAAGTTTTTACACCCCAGCTGGCAAAACTGTTATGTAGTATAATCTACTATTATAGCTCAACAAGACCATCACCCTACAGGTACTTTGAGGATAGAATATCAAAATCCTGGCACATTTGGAAATGGGATTTTTTTAAGATGACATTTTAAAAACTGGTCATTTATTTCATTAAACTATGTCACTTTTTTATTATTTATTATTCTGTATGTCTGTTTTGTTATGTATCTGTCTCTGCTGCCCTGGCCCTGGGTGTCTCTGCTACTGTCCCTCTCGCTGCTGCTCTGGGAGTCTCTGCCTCTCCTGGCATGGCTGCAAAAAGTAATACAGCTGAGCATCACAATAGCATTTACAGGAAAGTAACTAATGGTGAGACATACATTTTGCAGAATACTATCATCTATACCAGGACAATCTGCGTGAATTAACTGGTACTGGACCCACTGAGACACTGTTCAGGACTACTACCATCATTTTCCTTACAAAGACTGAACAGGATAAACAGTGAAATAGGCCTATTGATTAAGTACTTCTTAGTGTACACACTGACAGTGGCATGTTTGCCTACATAGTAGTGTCTGAAAACATCTGTGCAACTCGAGCATCACTGCCCATCAAACCTGCAAAAACATAACCCCAGCAGTAGCCAAAAGAAGCTAAAGATTCTTTATTATTACATGATCCAATATTATAATAATGTGTCAGTTTATTATTTTGTTTCATGACACTGATAACATAGTTTGGGTATTTTACAAACAAAGGCACGGTAAATACAACAGAAATTCCACCCATCTATAGAAGTACCCACCACTAGATACTGTCCTCTTTGCCGCTCCCACTCTCTTTGGAGGACTTCCACCATTATCATCATTTCTGTAACAAAAAACAATTTAATTATCATCCTGATATAAATGGGCCAACTTTTATCAGTATCCAATAATCTAGCAATCTTAAAAAGCTAGTTAACTTGCATTTATGGAAGGGGAGTAAGTTAGAAATTGGCATTATGTTAGGCTGCAGTCATTAAGACACCAATAATCTAGCTAGTTTAAAAAGCTAGCAGCTAGCTAGCTTGCATTTATGGAAGGGGAGTAAAGTTAGAAATTGGCGTTATGTTAGCTAAGCTGCAGTTACCCATCTACAAGGATACAAGGATGTTTATTTGTCACATACAGAGATTTACAGGTACAAAACTGTTGGTGAGCTATCAATCTAATTCTAACGTTTGCTAGCAAGCTAATGTTCGCTAATGCTAATGTTCGCTAATGCTAAGCTAGCTACCTTGGCAAACAAGCTGGTTTACATAAGCTAGCTAATGATTTGTAAATTAAGTATTATATACCAGCTCTATGTGCTTCAACTTACCGATCTCTTCTAGTGGTGTCTGTACATTTAAGTCTTTTGGTCGCCATCGCTGGCTTCAGATGTCCAGGGCAGGCTAATGTCCAGCCCTTAGCTCTGTGTCCAGGCTACAGAGCTAAGAGGTGGGATTTGATTGGTCCGTCTGTGTTCATTCAGGGTTTTGATTGGATATTGAATCTACTGGAGATAGAACCTTATAATCCCAACTCGGTTTATGTTTTGTGAGATGGAACCTTTTTATTTTATTAATAGTGGAGTGGAGATAGAACCTTATAATTCTAAGCTCACGTACTGTCTATCAACAACTTTTAAACTATCTACATTCAGTTTTTAAACAGTCTACTTTTAAACTATCAACTTTTATTAAGCTATGCAACCACCATGTCTATCCTAGCATCACCGTAGTAACCATCTCTGTATTATCTGTTTTAACTATACATGATATTTTACATCACAACTTTAGCATTTTCATGCACTGGTAATTCCTTGGAATTGCATTTCTAGTTATTTTTACTATCCCATTCGCCAAGAAAGACGTATATTTTGGGATCTACACTGATATGGCCTTATGGAAACCAATTGACGGACATCCATCATAGCGACGGAGAACTTTAATCCCTGTCAATTCTATAACCCTAACAACTAATTAATATAGGCTCATATCTGTAAATATGTGAATTTAAGAAATTAACTTTAAATTAATATTGGTCAATAATCACATATAAAACACTTTAAAATTCTTTTCTTTTCTTTAATTCTTCTGACATTAACATTATCTTCAATGGTCAAAGTTTTGTTTTTACCTACATGTTGGCCACAAGTGGAAAATTAGCTAACAGGCCCAAAGAAACCGTGCTCTTAAACATTTTGTCTATTAGCGTGCAAGACATACTGAGGAAAAAAAAAAACAGAAAGTATTATATTTTAATCAAAAGGCCACAGGTTAAATTAACAAACAGTAATTTGGGGACAACACAAAAATTTGAAATATGGGCCATGCTGTTCTTAAAAACCCAAACCTATTCAGATGGCACACAAACACAGGGACTGTGAGATTAAGTGTTAAACATGTTAACATTTTTCATTAACATTTGCTTAATCCCTTTTTTAGGGTATACAGACGGTTGAAGGGCTTAAACATGTGTAATCCCAAACGATAGCAAAAAGAATACTTCTTTCTGGCTCCCCCATATAAATACTTCATTGCCTTAGAAACAGATTGTGCTGTCAATATTCTCACTCCTGGATGTCACTGAGAAGGCATTGGTTACTGAAGAACTGGTGACATGTGAGGGGAAGGCAGTTTCTCATTAGAGGTAGAGGATGTTAGAGAGGACTGTAGATGAACTGTTTTGTGAAACAGCTTGTTGCTGATGAGCACAACAAGGGAGAAAAGGCGCAGCTGAAAATGGCTGTTAAGAGACAATAAAAGAGTAGAAATGTTAAAATGTCATGTTAAAAGTTACATCATCAAGAAATCTGGAGAGGCTAAAAAAGGACAAGTTTAAATGTGATACTCACTATAACTTTACTGGAGTCTTGGCTTCATTAGCGCTGATGATGAAGAGGGGAAACAGGATGGAGAACAGACAGCCACTAATAAAAGATGACAAAATTGATCACAATAAATTGGAACTAAAATGAATGTCAATCTATGTGGCTTGATACAAAGTAAACATTTATTTAAGTAACACAGACCCTCACATACATTTTGTATACAGTTAAATGCATCATATTATGAGGTTATATTTGTTTATTTATATTTATATTTAAATGATATCGACCCGAATCAGTGGTGGTGAAAGAGTTAAAAACAACACAAACAAACAAAAAGTGGAATTGAAAGTCTAGCTTACTAACAGGTTGGAATTTTGAAATGTCACGTGACGTGATGTTGACTCCAATCGACTCCTACGGACTTTCCCCTAAAGATGGAAGCTGCAGCAGCAACATTTCCGGAAAGGTACTGGCTTGATGAAATTCATTCTGGACTCTGACCACATAAAGACCTCGGGATACCTCGGTTTGGCTTTAGGGACCCTCTACTCACTACCACGTAAGTGTAATGTTATTTGGAACTGTAGAAGAAGTATAAAAATAGCGTTTTGTAGCGGCGAAATGACATGCCCGGGTCACTTCCAGGCTAACGAGTTTTGACGGTAAAATCGAACTTTCTCAAAACACATCCGAATGACATGATTTTGATGTCAACTTAACGTATGTACTCCCAATCATCCGTAAATTGATCTAAAGTGCATTTTACTGCGGATAATTCCTTTAAGAGGAGAAGTAGAGAATAAAGAGTTAGACTGGTTGAATTTTTGGAAGGTAGTCATCAGCTGGTCAGATACATTAATAACATTGTTTTTGCATTCTTTTATTTATTGCAAAAAATTAAATATTATCTGCTTACTTCCTATCAGATCTTTTATTTTTTAAGCTGTTTCATTTTATACATTCAAAGCGGTTTCATAGTATAAGGATGAACAGGGGCAGAGACTTATGAAGGGAAATCAAATCAAACAAAACTACAAGATGAGTTGCAACTACTTGAAACCGCAACTTGCTGGAAAATAAGGGATCTGAGGGTTAAGACCACTGGGACAGTGTGCAGCAGCACATGTTTCAATAACAACAGCTTTGTTATACAACTTGTAGATATGACAGTTGAACCAACTATCACTAGCCAACTTCTGATAGTCAGCACTGTCAGTAAAATCATGTTCTTTTGTGTCTTTATTTGTTTAAGATTTTAGATACTTAAGACACTTGCATTCTCTAAAACGAAGTTAAAGGAAACGTCCAGTGATTTAGGGTCTATTTTTGGATGATAACAAGTGTAAACAACGTAAATCTGAGTAGGAGTTTTACAAAGTTATACTGGTCCGAGTCCCAAATAGACGCCTGTCTCTTTAACCCAAACCTGGCATGGCTACAGGTTTGGGTTAAAGGCCGGTCTCCAAAAGAGGCCTGGTCTGTTTTTTAGTTTCGGGTTGTATTTAATCTTCTAAAACCAGTCAGATCGTCTGTTTAAAGCCCAATTCACACCAAAGATTCGCAGTGATACGAACCCATTGCAGAAAGGAGTTGCAGAGGTCTGAATTAGATGTTGCACGTCGTTGCAAGCCGTCGCAAAGCATTCACCATGTCTGGTCACAGTTTCAAGGTTTTAGAATGTTGCATCGAGTTGCTGGTTAACAGAATGTTGCAGCTCATCTCGTCGCGAATCTTTGGTGTGATTTGGGCTTAAGTATGGTGCAGACTGCACACGTTATGATTAGATGGCATTAAAAGACTGCGGTGGGGGAAAGCTAGAGTTCCAAATTGTATAACTTTTTTCAATATGAACTATGCCTATGTCCGACTTCGTCATCGTTCAATTCATCCCTTGTGTTTAAAATTTGCGGATAGGCCGATGGTAAGCTTGTTTTTATGCTGGCAACAAAACAAAAGCGTTCACAAACGTTATTCTTTATTCTAAATGCGTACCGCCATGGCGATTAAGAGAAAGAAGTAGACTTTGATTTGAAATGTAGACGGTTGTCAAATTTGCCAAATAAAATACGGGAGAAACAATATGGTTCATGCTCTCTCATGCTGTGCCTCGTGCCGAAAAGGAGGGAGAACGAAACGTTACGCACGTTCCACTTTTGCATAAATAATTCCTGAACTGTTTTGGTCAGGGCTGATAACGCAACTGTATTTAAGAAAGGACTGATATAGGCTATTTGCTAGTTACAAAATATGAGCTTTCAGTGTGATATGATCTCTTTGTAAATTACGTTTGTTTTATCTGTTCTGGCTATCCCGCTATTTGGATCTTACTGTATCTCACTCAATGAACAACATCTAAACACTAAATGAATGATGATCCGTAATTGTCATCAGATAGCCTAGTCATATAGGTAGACACAGTTTACAGTAGTAGTTAACAGTTTCCTGAAGAGTGGATAGGCAGAGGGGCCTCTCAAAGAAGGTAGGGAAAGAAGAAGAGAGAATGATAAAGCCAAATCCCATGATGAATGCTCTGCAAATAGGCTAAAATAAATCTATTGATGTACCCTATTTAGGTGTGTTTTGCATGCACACTTTTCCTTATGAGAGACTTTCATAGTAGGCTACTGGCAATAATTCATAACTACTTTAACCCCTGCTTTTACATTCAAATGTAAAATAGAAACCACCTGTGAATAACCAATAATGTTTAAATGCGGATAGAATTTGCAGGGATTGGACTGGTATTATCCTAGCCTAATGCATCCTACTGCATGATTTAAAATATCACAGGGTGAAAGTGAGAATTCATGAATGAATGAATTCATTCCTTTTGAGAACATTTCAAAATATCGAGATATATAATATATTGTGAAATAGACTAAAAATATCTCAATATTATTTTTTTGTCATATCGCCCAGCCCTACTTGGAATACTGATTTGGACATATAAGAAAGCGATGAAAATAAAATTGCATGTGTTTTGGATCAATATTAAGGGAGATTTGGCCTAATGAAGTTTGAATAAATTAGGGGGCTATGCCTTTGAATTAATGTATCTCCCTCAATTGTAGTCACAGACAAATTAAAAGTAACCATTTTATAAGTGATTAGAAGTTTAAAAATTGAATACAAAAAGTTAGCTTGTACCATCATCAACATCTTCAGAAAGTTTGGTGTTTGGTTTTCATTTTGTTGTCGATATATCATTGATTACATTTTTCATGGTGAATGTTTTCTTTTTCAAAGTAACTTTTGACTTTGTTCACTTATACCATGTGCTTTTGTGTTTACATAGCCATGTGTTTCTTTTCCTTGTGTCTCTGTCTCTACCCCCCACCTGAATCTGATTATTGGCCCGCTCATTGCTTCACCTGTGCCTCGTTGTGTTTATTAAGAGCCACTTTCTTTAAGATTCAGGCATGTTGTGATGCATCACCTTTACCATGGCACACCAGCTATTTGATAATGATATAATTCAATTTTTATTTTTAAAATTTACCCTCTGATACATCACTACTTTGAACACCTTTAAAACTTATTTAAATGACTTGAGTGGGCCAAGATGGCAGTGACCAGAATAATAGTACACTTCACTTACAAAATTAAAAATATTTTGGTTTGTCTCCAGGGTAGCTTCTTAATTGTCCAACATGCCCTAACTAATCCCTGTAAGCCAAAACAGTGTGAGAGGTCAAATAACTACCTTATTATATATGAGGATGGAAGAGCAGTCAGCAGAGCCATAGGTAGACCAAAGCCAAAGTAATAAGGCCAATTTCTCTCAATGTTTGACAGCCGTTGATGCATTTCAATACCTAAAAAATGCAAGTTAACAAATTTGCAACTGAAGACTAAGCAAATACTTCTGATTAAAAGCATAATTTGAAAGAAAAAAAAAAAAAAAAAAAAAAAAACTCACCATGGTTGAACCAGCGGTATTCAAAGCAGTACAGAGAGTAAAGCAGAGACATGTGTAGGAGACTAACCATCTGTCCAATCGCGTCAATAGGAAAGAGACTGACAATCATGCCCTTTATAAAACAGCAAATGAAGGAGACAAAAACTGTAATTTTTCTTTGATCCCTTAAAGTTTAACTCCAGTGAAAATTGACCCCAGGATCTTTCGGTCATGGCCCTTAGCTAATCCACTGTTTGCGATTTGGGGCTATAGCATATACCGGAGCAAGTTCTGTAGTGGTTGATCAACGAGAAATACCGTCTCCACGGCTTAGTTGATGTGTTTTAATGCAGAAAAAGACCCTGGGGTCAATTTTCACTGGAGTTACACTGTAAGAGTGACAGAAATATTGAAGAAAAAAGTAACTTAAAAAGACTGACTAAAAGTGCAGCCTCTCTTACTTGAATAAGGAAGAGGGCCTGGAGGATGAGATTGAAGAGCATGTCTGCAACAATCTTACTAACACTGGGAAAGGGCTGGGCCTTTCGTCCAGAAACTTCAAAAGCAAGATCAGCTATATCCTTGGGTAGGTATAAAACAAACAAACAATACTGAAAACTCATCACAGGCTAAAAGTCATCACAGTGTTTTCAACACAATATAGTTGATTTAATGAGTCTAGCCAATAACTGGATATCATGGATACAACATTCAGGAACAGGACACATTCAGCTAAGACTCACCTGAAACCAAATGGCATTAACAATTTTGCTGAGCACAAAAAGAGGAAGCACCCAGAGAGCACTAAATACAGAGGTCAAAATGAACTCCAGCCAAGACCACACATTTCCATGAAGAGATGGGTCACCTGAGAATAAAAGCCATATTTAGTACATGCTGACTGAGAACTTAAAACAAACAAACTAAAATAAAAAAGGCCAAAATGAGACACTGCCATAAGTTCTCCTTCTCAAACAGAAGCTGACTGGCACTGCCATGGGCCACACCGCTTGCCTCAACTGTTCACAGTGGGAACACACCTGTCTACCATCAGAACTGTTTGATAATGGCCATCAACAATAGCATGTTTGATTAAACATTTTTTTTATATAAATAACATAACTGTGACACCATTGAGGTCATGCCATGCTGGTTGATTAATTAGCCCTACGAGGTTTTGAAAATTATATAGGCTTATATAAGGTTACACAAAATGAAGTCATTATTATGCAACTGATTTTGGGATCCATGTTTAGTATATGGCTTTACTTTAAGTAAAAGTGTTTGCATTGTCAATGCACTATTTACATTGCGCACATCTTTTTTATGGGAACGAGAAAATAAACAGTCTACAGGTGCTGCTTAGCCTACCTTACAGAGCAGGGACGGCAGAACGGTTGTCCATGTTTGTACATAATGGAATTTTAGCATTTAATTCACACCTTCAATGTATTTCACCACTCTAACAAAATCTGTGGATATGCGTTCATTTGGGAATCTGTGCATATCAAAATCCTCTCGTGAATGATCCGCCATTTAACCTTAACAGAGCGGAGCTCAGCCCTATCTAGAGCCGTCTTGTGCTGGTGTGTTTGCACTTTACCGCGCTGGTCGGGGAAACAAATAAACAAACTCGTTAGTGGGACGAGTACATAAGTAGGCCTAAGTTGTGTTTTAGTATTATATTCGCATTACTTTAGCTTGGGTTTTGTATTATTACCTAGAAATATGCTAGCCATTCGTGCTTCAGTTCCAGACAGGTCATCATAATAAGTTATTAAAACCTTCGGGGCTAACGCCTTTAATTTCTGCTGCAGCAGGTTGTACGCAACAGAGTAGACGGACATAAGATACAGTCTGAGGAGTTGCAGCTTTATTCAGTTACCTGCAGTTGAAACTAAACTAAAGTTTCCCTCACAAACTCTGATTTGGTCGCTATACTGTAGCTTATTCCAAGCTGAGCCGTTTAGTCCTAAATGAAAACTATTCAAACTCTCTAGCCACTCACTCGCAATTCACTGACGTAAGGTTCACTTAAAGGGGCCACACATACTGTAGGGCTAGGCTACTGTTATGTTGTTGACTGCCATACTATTGAGGACTATTATGAGTTCTGTCCATCATTTGGTGGTAGGTAAAATTACTGCAATAAAATTATGCTTATTAAATGCTTTCCCCAAATCACTTCTCACAAATTTTTTCAAGAGTAATATTATCGGTTATCGTATCGGTATCGGCCACAACAAACCAATAAATATCGATTATCGTTATCGGCCCTAAAATTCCATATCGGTGCATCGCTATATTGAATAGTGCCAAAAGACTGGAACATTTCCCATTTGTACTATCAGACACATCCGTAAGCCTGGATCACCACATTTTCCAATATTTTTGACTGGTATTGAACATATTGTTTATGTAAATGACATATTCCAAATAAACGTGACAACATACATACCTATGACTTTGGCTGTTACAGTCTGTAAGAGTGGAATAAACACTCGGTAGAAGAGTAACATACTGAGCTGTGGAGAGAATTGCCATGATTTACCACACTATGAGTTTAATTAACAGTAACTGTCTCTGTAGTTTGTTTTCATAGAGACTTACCCAAAATACTCCTCCATTCCATGCACAACACTGAAAGATTCTGCTGGCTAATTTTGGTTCACTGAATGGAAGGGAAGATGACAAAAGAGATTAAATGAATGAAATGAATATATTACGGCTGTAACGATACACCAACCTCACGATTTCGTTTACATCACAATTTTTGACCCATGGTTGAACCTAAATTTTTCTCTGTGGGGTAGATGGAGTTAAAACGCCAGAGGATTACAATATAATATATCTATTATTTTATATCCTGATATAAAAAAGAGAGAATTCAGCTGTCTGGTTGAAGCCTGGAAATATTGTAATCAAAGTAGCATAGTTGGCTAGCTTATCATAGTCTACTGATTGGACTGTTCAGTTTCCCCATGTGTGTTTAAGTTTTAAGGTAATACTTGTTCTCCTTGGGACAGACTTGGGAAACATTGGTATTGAGATGATCAGTCAACTTGAATGCAAGAGTTTTAAACAAATATGTGCAGGGAATAATTATTACAGTGGTAGAAAAACTGTACTTTACACTATTATGGCTAAACTTTGCAATCAATAAGTGGTTCACCTGTGTGCTGAACTGAGGAGGTTGGTCCATACAGATCAACTATGGTCCATACACCAATAAAGAGCAGTACACAGCCATGCTCCCTTTTCCCCCATTAATAAACCATGGTCTGCGCCCAGGTGCTCCTTCTCAACACTCTTCAAGGTCACCATGTAACTATTTAGAGCTACAACACTCACCTAAAACTCTCTTACCTCTCTGGCCTGCGCTCATTCATTTGTGCTCTCCGTTGTGCCAGAGCTCCACTTGTTCGTCTCCGCCTCTGCTCTTCCCTTTTTTGCTGTATGCGGGCATCAAGTTTGGAGATTGTCCCAATCCCTACAATGGAGTCCTTTACCCCCTATAATTACACAATGACATAATTTCTGCAGATAATCACAGTAATCATTCAAGCAGATGCACACAAAAAAAAAGTACTTTCCCTTATAATGTCCTACGATTGACATGAATAATAACCTTTTATTTAATTATAATTTTTGTTCAACATATTCCATCTCTTACTTTTTGGAAATAATAGTAACCCAAAGGGACTTGCAAGACATTTAAAGTAAAGTCGTAAAGACATAAAGTTAACATTTCTCAGTAGGTTTCAAAGCTACCTAAAAAGCTACTCCCTTCCGCTTCAGAACCCACATCTCATATGACCCATCATCCGCCAATGTTTAATCTGCCATGTATTGATGTCCCAAATAACAGTACAACAACAGGTCGGTTTCACCTGATGCATCATTTAATGGACTTTCCTGTGTCACTTAAATTTTTACATGTCCCAACACCATTAACAGATCATCGTAAATCAAATTTACTGAGGATCTGAATATAATTTATAGGCATATATTACCCTATTCAAATTCATGATTTTTTTAGAAGATGCAGTCTGTGATTCTACTGAAAGGTTGATTTCTCAGCTTTACAGCTAATCAAATTACAGCCTCCCTTCAGTGATGTGTTGGTTGGCTGGAATTGTTTATGACTAGACCTAATTTCTGTTTTTTTAATTTACAGAATGGTATTGTGTGCAAACATCTGGTTTCTCATTTGGAGCAATTTGCTGAATGTGCTGAAAATATATTGAATTAGAATAGCTGACTGCACCTTCAAAAACAATACATGTATGTTAATTAAAGATACTAAAGAAAGAACTACTTGGACAGTAATAATAAACTGCTACTAAAAATAACAAATCCCCAATACAGTATATAAAAAAACATTATTTGGTACTGCTGCCAAATAAATCCTGAAAAGTACATATTATTTTTCTTAAATGTGTGTTATACTGTTGTTATATTATTTGTCTGACCATTGCAACATTGCGCAGGAAGGTCCTCACACTGTCTGCCATGTCTGGACCAGCTGCAGATCATCAACTACAATGGGAATGATGTATCTGGATCTGCAACGCTTTCATGATAAGACAAGCCCACCACGACCTACAAAAGCAAGACCATAAAAATAAAAATACATTTAAATATGGTAAGTTCTTTTTAGTAGTTGCTTTAATCAGATGGACGGTATTGGCAAATATTTATATAGCAGTATAATTAGAAGCATGGGTGGCAACAACATATATCAGAGTATATTTGTTTATTTTAAAAAATCACAATATAAATGCTAAAGCACAAGCACAGTTATGGGTACAGGGTAAAGCACAGTTACGAGTATTACTAGGAGATGTTTCACATACTAGAGAGGCATTTTAAAGTAACTGCTCTTCAGTTACAATATTGACAGAATTGGCATCAGTGCTTCTGTGTAATCTAAAATAACTTTGTACATCTTCTTTACCTAAACTACTATCCTTAATAAAATCTAGCAACATAGCCTAAATTGAAAAGAAAATTCAAGAACATCTGGCTGAACGTAAGGCATGACTGTAGGGCTGGGACAGTAACCGCAATACCACAGTCACGTGGCGCCTACCGCGGGTCTGAGCTCGTCACAGTCATGACCACAATTTCTTTTTTTTAAAAATTCATCAAACATTGGCCTGCACATGTGTGCACATAGTGTGTAATGTTATGATGTGTAATGTGAGGAACTATCTTATGACATGGATTCATGTTTTTTTTCTGTCGTTTTACGTGTGTTGGGGAGGGCAATGTTCCAACATTCCATTTGTGTATCTGCGAGAGTAGGGGAGAAGCGGCACAATCGCAACACATTTCTGTTCTCTCTGTTCAAACTCAATGTCCACAAAGACGTTAGACTTGAAAGAGTCATACATGTTCACTCCATGAAAGTTGAAACAACGACATGTAGCCTACCTTTGTTACAACCTGACGCAGCCATTAACAGAAGACAAGGCTGTAGGGGGGCGCTGTGGCGCAACAGGCTACAGCGCTCATACCACGAATGGGCCCCGAGATCCCATGGGGACCCAGGTTGAAGTCCGACCTGCGGTCATGTCCCAATCCCACCCCATCTCTCTCTCTCTCCCACTCACTTCCTGTATGTCTTCACTGTCCTGTCCAAATAAAGGCAAAAAGCCCCCAAAAAAAAACAAACAAAAAAAAGACAAGGCTGTAGCCTACCGTTGTAACAGTAGCATAAGCGTCATGAATGTAACTAAAATCGTGATAGCCTGATTTCTTTCATGTCTGAAGCATTTGGTCCAGTGATGTTTGAAGTTGCTGTGGCTGTCTAAAGTTTAATTGGGTGTGATCGCGGCACAATTACTCCATAACTCGCAATCAGAAGTGTTTTTTTTTGACAGCATCAACATTCAGTCAGATATGTACAGCGCTGCAAGATCGAACATGCCCGCTGCTTTGACACTACAAGAACAAAAAGCAGGCAATGCTTCCTTCAGATACAGCTCTTGTTATAACACTTTCAAAGTTTACAATATTTCTGTTTGTTTGTAGGGACCCTCACCACACTACCACAGAAGTGTATTTTGAGCATCGTCAGTGGTATAAAATAGCATTTGTTTTTCGACGTGCTAGCTGGCCCTCTTAGCTTTCACTATAAGCCCATTCAGTGTAAATGCAAAAACGGTCTTGCTCAAAACTCCACCAATTCACCCTAACCACCAATTAACCAATTGTCCTAACCCTAATCTAACCCTCCACCAATTAATTACATTTAACAGAGCTTATTTCTGTGGGGCGCTGTGGCGCATACCATATACAGGTCAGCACCCGGCTTCAAGTCTCGCCATTCCCGAATCCCACCATGTCAGGCCTTATTTTTTTTTTAAACAGAAATACTTTCGTCTATGACTTAGCTGATAACGGGTTTAGGTCATAATGTTATTTGCATGAGTCCTCCAGTTCGTGGCCCAGGAATTGTTCCAAACTCGACATCATCGAGGATGTCTCATTTGTCTAATTGCTACCAAATGATGTGAGGAACGAGGAGAGAGGAGAAAGTATAAGAGGTGATGATGCCACATCATCAATAACTGACGTCTCTTAAAAGTGATGCTTAAGTGAGCAGGACATCTCATTTCTCATCTCTCTCTCCTTGATTCCTCCATCCTCCTTGCATTCATTCCTCGTTTTATTCACAAAATTAATTAGAACGAGAGGCTAGGACAAAAGAAAGGAAGAAAGGAAAGAAGTAAGGAAGGATGGACAAATAGTGTTGTGACCTGAACCAATCACGTTGCAGTTGCCGTGTCACATCACTCAGCATTTCAGTGTGACATTTCAAACTGAGGAAGCCCCAACATGAATTCGGATGTAGAGACAAGGGAAGGTAGTGAGGTGCACCTCAAAAAATGAAATCTAACCAAGTGTTATTAATCTTATATTAAGATCAAAAAATCTTTTTGGTATTGTTTTTAGTATGCGGCCGCACCCCCACCCCCGAAGCCAGGGTTTCCAGCAGCACTTTGCAGTTAAGGCGGCCGCTTTAGCAACATACGCCTGCCGCCTTAACTAGCCTACGTCGTCAAAAAATAATAATAATAACTTTCCCCTTGTCGTCCAATGACTGAGCTAAGTAGGCTAGCCTATTAAATAACATGTTAGCTTTAATGGTGACCTATCTAGCAATGAATCTGTATGACCCTACATGATATCTGTTCAGCAGTCCGAAATAGCTGTTTTCTAACCAGCGCTCATTAAAACGGCAACCTCACTGCATGTTGATGCAGTCTAGAGCCATAGTTTTATCTACCGCTCGGGTGCAGTCATCTCCGACTGTGTGCAAGGGGGCGGGGTCACGCATTAAAACGGACTGGCAGATCACGGTACCGATCCACTTGTACTTCACTTTATTTTGTCGTGTTGCATTCCACTCTAGTCCTATGGGTGACGTCAAGCGACTTTAACGCGCCCGCAAAGCATTCCGGGAAGGCAGCGCTGCATTTGAAATAATGTCGCGTGTGAAAAAGCTGGCTGATGCCCAGCTTTATGCAAATGAATCCGTTGAACGCGAGGCGACTCTCCAATGAAAGGACGAGGTTGTAGGTCCTTTGTTGTACCACAACAGTGCTTGTGAAACTTTGGTTCCGCTTACAAGACAAATTATGTTTTAATGATCTCTTCCACGACCACCTAGTAGTCCATAAAACAAACGAAACTAGGATTTGGATGAATATATTGGCTGTTGGTGTTTCTGGTGAGGATTTGAGATTGCATTGAGTAGTTTAAATAAAACAAGATTTTGAAATGGCTTGCATAGTTTGTTTAGGCTATTACTGTGTTGTATACTGTTAAGTACATGCCTAAAATTGTGGTCCATTTGTGGAAAAACACTTAAGATACGTTAAAACGAACTGAATATGAGCTGATAACTGACATTTTAAACGAAACGCCCACACACGACTGAACGAAGGGAGGCAGCGCGACCCCCATGCGTATGACGTGTCGTGCAAGTGGATCGGTACCGCATGTCACACACGCAGAGGCGTCAACATTTTAAACTCTCAGACTTTCTGCATCTAATAACCTAACTATTCCGTCAGATAGCTATTTGTATCAAAAGAAATACAGTTACAATTTCAAGCACTTTATCCAAAATGCAAGCACTTTTCAAAACTTGAAAATGCAACTCCTTAAAATTTAGGTATTTGGATAACCCGTAACAGCTCCTACACACAGTTGCGTTCCGTCAACGCATGCCAGTGGGTGTTCCCGACGGTAGCTATGCAAATGACTTGAAGTCTATCCGTAATTTGATTGGTTGGTGCCGTCCGTCGATTGCCTTGATTGGCCGGTGCCGTCTGTCGTGCAGCATCAGCTGAACTTCTCAACGCAAGCGGCGGGAGAAAAGCGACGCACTGGACCCACAATTCAGTTCGGCAACGGATCACGTGAGCCCATGTAAAGTGAATGGGATGCGTCTCCAGCAACGCGATGCACGCAGCTGTGTGTAGGAGCCGTTAGTTTAAAGATCTCTATGAAGCTAATTTCCCTCCACTCTTACATTGCTTAAAAAAGATTTGTTCGTTGGAATCTCCTTCCCCTGTCGTTAGGGGGGAGAATAAATGTAACCAAAATTAATATTATGCCCCGATTTTTGTTTCTTTTCCAGTGTATCCCCATCTTCCAAAATCTTTTTTTCATAAATATAGATAACTTTTGTCCAGTTTTATTTGGAATGTTAAAAACCGACATACGTAGGGAAACTCTGCAACATCACAGATTACATGGTGGGTTTTCCCTACCCAATTTTCAATACTGGTCTGCTAACAAAACATAATGCACTGGATTCATTCCTAAGAAGACAGTCCCAAGTGGCTACAGCTTGAACGTGCATCCTGCACATAAGTATCTTTACATGCACTAGCTTGTTCTAAAATACCCCTTCCAGAATCTATATCAACATACTGCATAAATCCAGTTGTGAGGCACTCTCTCAAGATATGGCTACTAGGGCTGGGCGATATGGCTGAAAACTGTATCACGATATAAGTATTTCATATCGGTCAATATCAATAATTATTGATTTTTTAAAAATCTATTTCAGATAAGGACCAGAAGGGGGAAAAAAATTAAATTTAAACACTTTTATTTTAAACTTAACCTTCCTCTGATTTTAATCACCTCAGTTATCAATCAAAGCAAACAGGGAAAAGAAATAGCAACACAATCACAAAAAACACTCAAATAAATAAATGTGCACATAAGTCTAAATGAAAAGCAGCACTGGTTGAAGCCTGGAAATATTGACAAAGTAGCTTAATTTGCTAGTTTATCATAGTCTACTGGTTAGACTGTTCAGTTTCCCCACGTGTGTTTAAGTTTTAAATGAATACTTTTTCTCCCTGGGACAGGCCCGTTTGAGTCTTGGAAAATACTTTTTCATTTGCATCGGGATTGAAATGATTAGAACTTAGCAGTCAATTTGAATGCAACAGTTTTGAACAAATTTGTGCAGCGTGCTAATGATGCTAACCGGATTTAATAGCAATTTAGCCAGTCGTCTTGCACGATTGTGAATGTTTGGATTACATGTGCATGAGGAGGGATGCGCCTGTTGAGAGGGAGAGAGAGAGAGAGAGCACGGGGCAAGGACTCATTGAGAGTCTGAGTTGAGGTAGGCCTACTTCAATCGCCTACTCTGGTAGAGTTGCACATACAATGCAAGATATTTAGCCTATTTATTTATAGACAACGTAAGGTGGGAGGTGTGTGTTTTAATTATCGAATGTTCTATCGAACATATTTTTTATTGATATCGATTACATGTCTATTGCGATACATATTGCTATCGTTTTATCGCCCAGCCCTAATGGCTACAGTTCAGACGAGCTTTGTCTATAACTGAGATGTCCATAGATACCCCTTTGGTGAGAAAATAACATGTTCGCTCTGTCCACTTTTAAAACGGTGCCACTGCCGAAACGGTGCCTGAACCAGGACTTTGTTTTTAAAATGTTTTAAAATGGTCTAAAGCATGAATTGCTTTTTTTTTTTATTGATAAGACAAATTTGAACATGAAATTGAACTGTTATATTCAATTTACTATCAATATCTCATTGCTCCTATGAATAATACATTTAAATGTTAAAACAGCTTGCCTTGCATGCACACACAATGGTAAGCTCTGCTTTCAAGTTTACCCAGTGTAGGCGGTTTGCCATAAGGCATGTTAAAACCGCTTGCCATAGAACTGCCAGGTCATGGACAATGGCATTTGCAAGCAAGCTAATCTAACAGGGACTCTACTTTCCAGTTAATTCAGTGTGTTCCCAAATGCTTCAAGAAATTTCATGTGTTAACCCATAACACGCAATAGTTTTGAACATGTTAGGCTACATGTCGGTGTTGAAGTGTTTAGATTCCCAGCGCTGGCATAGTAGGCATTTTAATAGCAACTATGGCTATGCACTAACACCAGTCAGCTGAGTTTAATTAGCGATAATGTACGGAGATGGTTTCGTAGCCTCTTTGACAGCTCAGTGACATCAGATATGTAACCTACATATTTATGTTTTTGCCAGCAAACTTTTAACATGATCTTCATATGTTGTGATGCTACATGGGCCTCATGCACATGAAAGATTAATATCATGCCGTTATGTTGTTTAGAACACACCATGAAATAAAGTTTTCACCTTACAACTTTGATATCATTTCAAATAAATGCCAGTTAGCGCATTAGCAAGGATATTGTATAACATATAGGCTACTGTTGATGTTGTTTCATAGCCTTTTGCTTGTGTGTAGTTAGGCCCACTGCTAGATTTTGACAGGAGCTCGCGATATCGCTTTAAAGTAAGCTACTTGGGCTCATGCAAGCTGTCAAACACTGTCCACTCACCTATGTGGTGCACCCCTCGGGTTTATATTGTACATCCAGTGTTTATGTTAGCTAACTGTATCTGGATACGTGTTGCTGTCAGAGCAAGACGTTAGAGATGGCGCATGACATGCAGTGATGCCTCGTTTAAAAAACAATAAATAAATAAATAAAACGCTATTTAAGCACCGAAATGAGGCACCGAAATCCACGTTGTTATTCGATGCAGTTACTACCGTTTGCGTCGGCACCGGTGCCATATTAGAACCGTGTTTCGGTGCCCAACCCTAGTTTTGAGAAAGTTCGATATTACCGTTTTTAGTCAAAACTCGTTAGCCTGGAAGTGACGCGGGCATGTAATTTCGCCGCTACAAAACGCTATTTTTATACCTCTTCTACAGTTCCAAACAACATTACACTTACGTGGTAGTGAGTAGAGGGTCCCTAAAGCCAAACCGAAGTATCCCGAGGTCTTTATGTGGTCGGATAGAGAGTCCAGAATGAATTTCATCAAGCCAGTACCTTTCCGGAAATGTTGCCATCTTTGCTGCCATCTTCAGGGGAAAGTCCATAGGAGTCGATTGCTGAGTGTGGAGTAACACGCTCTGGAAATTCACAATTTCGTTGCCGTTTTTGTTTTTTTTAAAACATAGTCCAGTATTTCTTTCGAAATTGAAATGAAGTTGTATGGACTGGACTATGTTTTTTTTTTTTTTTTTAAAAACGGCGACGAAATTGTGAATTGTGAAATAATAATATATAATATGATACATATTATATAACATAATATGTAAAATAATAATACGTTCTCTTCACTCTCTAGGTGGCCAACTGAAAATGATAGCTAACTAATGAAGGTGGTGATTGGCCAGAGTATCAATTATACTGTATATTCAACTGAAGGAAGTGCAAATTTGTACCCTATCAGTCACGGGTGGGACTTATCGGTCATAAAAGTCCATTTACACATAGAAAAAACATGAGCCGCTAGGGTCTGATCTAGATTTTACATCGAAAGTAATGGGAAATGATATCCATCAGTGAATCACTCTGCCTCCCCTAATCCTGTTAACGCATGTAAGGGTAGCACTGTTTCACACTCACAGATTGTTATACTAGTAGAACTGAATTCAGGAAAACACACTGTCACCACACTGCCACCTGTGGTTGTACAGAGTAACCTGTGGTAGCTCTATACAAAACATATGGATGTCAATGGTGCATTTTGCCCATGTTCAGGGTGGATAGTGAAAAAGAAAGATTTGGATAAGACAAGTCAAATTGGTGTTTTTAAAAAGAAAAGATCATGGAGAATAAAGAAAAAAATATTTAAAAAATCTTTGTATATTCCCACAAGGTGTTTAGGTGCTCTGAAAATGAGAACCAAAATGATTTTTTTGACTTGTAAGGTCTGCTGTTCAGACCCTGAAATGATTTATTTTCTGTTCATTGTTTTTTGTGAGAGTGTTTCTACTTATCTCAGTAAGGAAAATAAATCAAGAGCCTATGTTGAGTACAAATATGTCTTCTGAAGGCTTAAACAGAGCCCAGCCAAAAACTCCAATAAAATTTGTATCAACTTTGAGGGACAGCTATGACCATGCAGGATTATCCAGACCAAACGTGACTATTTTGCTACATACTATTCCTATTTATGTACCAGCATGCAAAATTTGAGCCTCCTACATGGTTTAGTTCTTGCGCTGTGGGCTTGTGAACTTTGACAAAAAAAAGAGGCCGAACAAAATCGACATTCCCTCCCCCTGTAAAACTGGCTGTATCTTGGAGAGTATTGATCTTACATAAGAGTAATTTTACACTGTGTCTCCTAGGTAACATAGGTACACCTGGTAATTTTTTCAGAATTTTTTGAGACCTAAGTGCGTGGGCCCTGGTTGAATTGACGTGGAATGACCCTAAAGCACTGCTTGACCTGTGGTCTTACAGAAACCTACTCTGGCCTGTAGGCTATTTCATACACAATCTAGCAACTTGGGAAATGTCAGACAAACATACAAAACTAATGGATCTGTAATATTCATAATAAAGTTTGATGGTAATGCAAATTACGGGAGTTTTCCAGGGGAAAAACTGGGAGGTCGCCGGGAGCTCACCTTGAAATACAGGAGAAACACAGGGCAAACAGGAGTGTATGACAATAACAGAAAAAGTTAGGCTACTTAAAATGCCTCAGTGCAATGCTAAACATGTCCTAGTCATACTGTTATTAGTACAGTAAATAGGTATCATGTAGTTGCCGTGCTTTACCCATTCATTTGCATTTATATTTAAATTCTAACAAAAAAGAATACAGTGATATTATTGTCGATGCCTCAAATTACACTGTGACATTTTACGCCACACCACCCAGCCCTATTTGAAGCGACTTGTTTTATTTTCTTAATTAGGAATATTTTACAGAGTGAGTGAGAAATAATTGTTGCAAATGCCAGACACAAGATACAGGGAAAGAGTTGGTTAAGTCAAAGAGCCAGGATGTTGCTCACATTGCACATGAATCAATGTAAACAGGAACAAGCAAGGAAAGGCCAACAAACTCAATTTTCTGCATCGAAAATGTCGCCATCATCACTAACTTACAGTAACGTTAGGTTCCTTTTAAGTCATGTCCAGCCACAAACTGAACACCAGTAACGTTTACGTCCCCATAGGCCTACAATGACAGACTGGGGTGGGTGTTGTTGGTCTCATTCTGTTGTTTGCTGAGCATGTCCCTCGACACCTACTTAGATTGATGTCAACTATGTTTCTGTGCTAACAAATTGTTCTGTGCCGCTAGCTAAAGCTAAATAACTTACGATAAGTAGCTAACGTTATTGGAGAAACACCTCAACGTTATCTTGAGTGCCTAGCTTTCCAGTTGCTAATGCCTTGCCCGTTCTGATACAGTATTCCACAGCTATCAAGCTAACTTTGGATAACAATTGCAAAGACAAATATGCTGAACTCTTAGGTAAGTGTCCTCCAAAGAACCGCTCTTGTGCATAACTTTGCCACATAAAATATTATGATGATTTACGCTAATGTAACTAGCTTGCTATCCCATGTTATCTTTGTTAAAGTCAGTTAGCAAGCTACCGCGAAGAGCAATGGACGTTATACATTGGTTAAGATTTACCGTTAGGTAAGGTTTTTTAAAGGCGTTTAGCAACTTCACACTGTAACGATATAGGTGAATAGGTATCACATATGCGCTGACTGTATCCCCACTTACCACGTATAAAGTTAACGTTAGTTGTCAAATTAACGCTGTTGTTATGATGTCTTGTTGATGGAGCAGCGTGAACCTAGCGAAAATAGAATGTTCGTGCCGGATGTATCTATTGCTAGCAAAGGCGGCTAAGAGTTAGCCATTTTTTCAAAATAAAAGTCCCGCTAACCACATTGGGTTTAATGGAGATCGTTCAGAATAATGAAACAAACTTTTGATTTGACTAACCCTATAACATAAACCTATGTGAAATAAATAATTTATTAGGAAAAAACTGGTTAAATGTTCAAAAATACGTTTAGTTTATGAAGCTTCTTATGTGTTATGATTTGTATAGTATTGTTTATTGTTTATTAGGCTGTTAATTAATTAGACATTGTTGTCAAGTTGTTGAGCTGAGAAAACTAAGTCTTGTGCCACCTTAACATGGGGGTGAAATGACATCCCCACATCATCAGCTTTCTGAAAATATACAATTTTATGTCGGGACTGCCAAATAATTGACCAAGTTGTTGGCGTCTTATGCCCCTTAACGTCATCATCTTTCTGGAAATGGCATCATGTGCCAATCATGTTCGTCATAAACAATGGTATGGTATAGTGACATTCAAGTTGTTGAGCTGAGAAAACTAAGTCTTATGCCCCCTCAACATGGGGGTGAAATGACATTCTCACATCATCAGCTTTCTGAAAATATACAATTTATGTCGACTGAGATAAGCCGGAGGCGTCACGAACGGGCATCATCATGTGCCAACTGCGTCATAAACAATGGTATGGTATAGTGACATTCAAGTTGTTGAGCTGAGAAAACTAAGTCTTATGCCCCCTCAACATGGGGGTGAAATGAAATCCCCACATCATCAGCTTTCTGGAAATGTACAATTTATGTCGACTGAATCGCCCGGGCGGCGTACGGGCATCATCATGTGCCAACCGCGTCATAAACAATGGTATGGTATAGTGACATTCAAGTTGTTGAGCTGAGAAAACTAAGTCTTGTGCCCCCTCAACATGGGGGTGAAATGACATCCCCACATCATCAGCTTTCTGGAAATGTACAATTTATGCGGATTGAATCGCCCGGGCGACCTAAGGGCATCATCTTGTGCCAACCGCGTCGTAAACAATGGTATATGGTGACATTCAAGTTGTTGAGCTGAGAAAACTAAGTCTTGTGCTCCCTCAACATGGGGGTTAAATGGCATCCTCACATCATCAGCTTTCAGAAAATGTACAATTTATGCGGATTGAATCGCCCGGGCAGCGTACGGGCATCATCATGTACCAACCGCATCGTAATGTGCCTCGTGGGCATGGAGGTGTGCCTGGTGGGCATGGAGGTGTGCCTGATGTGTCTGGTGGGTATGGAGGTGTGCCTAATGTGTCTGGTGGGCATGGAGGTGTGCCTGATGTGTCTGGTGGGTATGGAGGTGTGCCTAATGTGTCTGGTGGGCATGGAGGTGTGTCTGATGTGCCTGATGGTTGTCCTGGCCGTGGAGGTGGTGTGTCTGTTGGTTTGCCTAATGGGCCTGCTGGTGGTTTCTGTGGTGTCTGGTGTCCTTTGGAGTAGATGACATTTTGTTAAAATGTGGATATCAGCGTAGTGAGTGTAGATATCCGTTGAAAGGTGGTGCAAGGCAGAACCAAAGGCATAAATTAGATTATCAAGGGATAGCTGATGCTATAAATAATACATGTATGGTTAGGAATATGGATGATTAGGATTTTTGGGTTAGTGTAGTCAAACAACTTGGGTGGCCTCATTATAGGCCAGTAGACTTGCACCGTAGTTGTGTTCATGTGAAGAGAATTTGGGCTGAAAATAGAGGGAACATCCACCAGCTAGTTAATTCAACCCAGACTAATTCACCTTCTATTGCAGAACCAGAGGATATCTGTGCTGATGCTGTGAGTGATGTGGTGTCAGAACATTCAGGTAATGAACAACACGACACAGACGATGACACGTCCAGCACTGCGTCTGAGGTTATCTCGCATTCAGGTAATGAACAACACATTACATTTATATAGCGCTTTTCTCGATACTCAAAGGGCATCACATGGATGGGGGGGACATCACTAGTAACCACCACCAATGTGTAGCACAGCAGCCATTATGCACCAGAACGCTCACCACACACCAGCTTGAGGTGGAGAGTGAGGGAGTGAATGAGCCAATTACAGTGGAGGATGATTAGGGGGCCAGATTGAATGAGCCAGGTTGGGAATTTAGCCAGGACACTAGGGAACCCCCCTACTCTTTGCGATAAGTGCCATGGGATCTTTAATGACCACAGTGAGTCAGGACCTCAGTTTAACATCTCATCCGAAGGAGGGCATCTCCTACAGTGCAGTGTCCCCGTCATGGCACTGGGGCATTGGGATCGATATTTTTTGGCCATAGGGAAGAGTGCCACCTACTGGCCACCCACCAACACCATTTCCAGTAGCAACCTAGTTTTCCAAGGAGGTCTCCCATCCAAGTACTAACCAGGCCCACACCTGCTTAGCTTCAGTAATTCAGCTAAGACAAGGTATCCATTGGTCTGGCTGCTGGCGACGGAAAAACACAAGACACAGACGATGACATGTTCAGCACTGTGTCTGAGGTTATCTCGGATTCTGTGCATGACACGACTGAACCTCCACAAGTTAGTGAAGATACTTTAAGAAGTATTTTAACTGAAGCAACTTATGGTAAATCTATAGAGAAACATGCGCAATTCACCTTAACACCTGAGCAGTGGTCCAACTTAGAGAAAAACAGACAGGGTCAGCATTTTAAGAAACACAGTTGGGCTTCAGTATTTGCCGATAAAGTGAAGGAATCAAATCCATACTGTGTTTTTAGTTTTAAACAACATTATTTCTCTTGTAGCTCAAAGAGGAAGACGAATAAACCACATCTAAAAATAGCTGGTAAATGTGTCCATAAGTCATGTAAAATTACTTTTATTATCACGTTAAGTTCCACACAGTCATTAAATTTCCTTGGCTGCTTTTAATCAGACAGGAGTTGGTTCTAATAGCTCGGTTCTGTACAGGGTAAAGTACGAACATAAATATAATCTCCTACACCAAGACGAAATTATTGTGTTGCGTAAACTTAAAGGGAAATTAAAGGAGGATAATGCTTAGGATAATTGCAAGGTTTTATACAAGTGATACAGGCCGTTCCACTCAGAATGTGTTTTTCCAGACTGATATCATGAACCTAACCTAACCATAACCCTAACCCCAAATGGCACCATATACTTGGTGTTGACATACACGTGGAAGTGATACGATAATGGCGTGTATGTTAACGCAGATAGCTCAAAATGTGTACAGATAAAAGCCTTCAATGTTTAAATGATATAATTATTGACTCTAACCTCAACCTTTTAAACAAACAAAGTCTAAAGGTCTAAAGGCACCACCCTAATGCAAGTCAAGACCTATACAAATCATATATTTTAGATCTGGGTTGTTACCAGATTGAAAACAGAACAGCTGATGGCAATATCACAAAGTAAAGTTGATTAAACAAGATTTGCTCTTGGGGTCCCCTACAGTTGAGAAGTTTAATAATAAACTAAATATGCATCTTTTGCAACAAAAATGAACATAACTCTCCTATAATATAGAGGGAATGTACTGAAGGCAGTCTGTAGAAAAGGATCGGAAAGTGGCCACGCCTTGGAGTGAGGTATAGGTCAATCAATGAGCACCTCTCTCTCCATGAAACAGAACTATGGTGTAGGGACGGTGTCCACTTGAGTGATGACAGAGGCATGCTTGTGTTGGTGGACCTTCTGTGGTGTGCTTCGTACCAGCTCCTGAACCCCCCAACACCACCTCCATCAAGGCCAAGGTCTGTGCCAAGAGTAGCCCCCCAGATTGTGGTCTAACATGCCTTCTAAGTAATGTGTACTTTGCAGTTCTTAATCAAATCTAACAATTTCTTACCAACTGTACCCATTTGTTGAAACATTCTAACAGGTCACATGAAAAGGTAGCTGATGTTGATATCGATAAAACTTTTTTTGGTACATTCAGTGGAATACTGATAAAACGTCTTGTTTGATAGCATGTGCGACATATGTCACACTGTACATCCTTACTGTTGGATGTGTGCTTGTTTGTTTGCCTAGTGGACCTGCTGGTGGTTT
The DNA here is from genome assembly GCF_017589495.1 of Alosa alosa. NCBI lineage: Eukaryota > Metazoa > Chordata > Actinopteri > Clupeiformes > Clupeidae > Alosa > Alosa alosa. The sequence goes on from NC_063190.1 coordinate 1,414,911, forward strand.
CTTTTGTGTAGGTCTGGTGTCCTTTGGCATGGATGACATGTTGTTAGACCTTGTCCGAAGTGCTTTACACCACTGGACAAGGGTAAGTACGCTTTAGGGTAGGCTAGACTGTGGTGTTTTCATGCTCCCAAAATATGCAGTAGACTAATGTAGTAAACTGATGTTAGAGAAAGCATTGCACATACAGTAAGTTATAAAAAGCAATGCATCCATCATGATTTTAACAGTGTTTTGCGTTTTTGGTGTGGCTGCTCTGAACGCTCACTTGAAAAACTGCGCAGACCGACCTGGAGCTTGCGTGCAAGTGTAGGCTATTTGCGTGTATTTCTGCTGTCACTTGCCATACACATTAGGCTATAATAGCGCAAGAATTGGATAAACAATGGATTTTATTAACATCATTTGCTCTCGCATCGCATGTGTAAGGAAAAATGAACGCAATGCATGCATGGTACAGGATATCGCCACCGTCCATGCAGTGGCCGAGATCTGAGCTCACAGGTCAATACCACAAGACGGTCTTTCCAGACCCATTGACAGACAAGAAGGTGAGTTAAGTTAAGTTTAGCCTACTTCAGTTAGGATAAGTTATAAGTAATGCAATTTCAATCAGGGTGCCATACGAAGATCGCTATAGGTTTTTGCAGTCTGACTATTCCATTTAGGACTTATAATTTAGAATAAAGACATTGTAATTAGTGCCTTGGCACTAAAACTCAATTTTTGACAACTGGTTGTGTGAGCTATTTGACTTGTCATTTGCAAATGTGTGTATTTCTTTAGTTTGTCATGGTATTTGGGGCTTCCCATCTTCGAAGTCTGGTAGATGGGATTGTGACCATGTCGGTCAGCGGTCTGACCTTCAGGTTCGACAGCACGCCGGGGGCTGCTGCTAAGGCTCTCCGGCAGGATTTACAGGCAGTCACCATGCCACAGACTCCTGACCTGGTATGTATTATGGCTCCAAGTAATAACATAACTTGGAGTCGCACAATTGAAAAGGCCGGGAAGGATTTTGAGGACCTTGTCCGAAGTGCTTTACGCTGGGTAGGCTAAAGCGTACTTACCCTTGACTGTGGTGTTTTCATGCTCCAAAAATATAATTGTAATTGTCAGGCTATGTGTGATGTGAAAAAGATCGCTGAATTCCTGTAGCGCAGCAGCTCTTTTGCGTTTCGAGGTCAGATTTTTCTTTTGTAGCACTGTACATCCCTGCTGTTGGTTGTGGTGATACCCGTTGAAAGGTGGTGCAAGGCCATTTTAAAAGTAGATGTTGTCTAGCGATTAAAACCACACTCATCACAGAGCCGACATTTGCCTCAGAGTTATGTAAAATATTATATTTTTAATATAATAATAAACAATATTTTAGAGGGTGTTTCATCTATCCATCAAGGTAACCACAATGATCCAGCAGACCTTGTGTACCCCATAAATTTAGGCCCGAGAAAGGCAGTTTTGTGATAGTTAGGTTAAAGATGAAAACAGAACAAGTTGAGCCAGAGCCAGGGAAGGCTGGAGTAAAAAACAGAGAACACAAAATTTAAAAAGGTCTTATCAGTCCACCGTCACCACAGACAAGAATGTGTGGGTTAAATGAGAAGCAAGCGCATATAAGGCTTAGTCGAAAAAGGAAACTTTGCCCCAAATCTGTCCAACTTGTAACAGATTTGAGAATCGTATGAATAATCGTTGGTTTAATGCTGTAACGCAAGCCATTTTAAATGTAGGTGTTGTTATCCAGAACTTGAGAGCGCACCCATCACAGAGCCGACATTTCCCTCAGAGCTATTTAAATCTCCTACGGCTTTGTGCTCAACAAAATAATTGTACAATCAGCATGTCACACATAATGCCTGTGTTAGAGGACATTAGCAGGCTGTTCCCATCTATCGATCTAGGCAACCACAATGATCCGGCAGATCTCGTGTACCCCATAAATTTATGGTTTAGGGAGATAGATTTGTGTATTTGTGTAGCTTAAACATGCATTTCAATGTGGTTGCAAGTAAAGACACCATACGTTTTACACACATTCCTGACATTTTAATTGTAATCATCCCCAGGGCAGGTAAGAAAACAGTAATTAGGAAATCCGTGTCATACATCCATAATGCAATATCAGTCAACTGATGTGACCTATGATCTTAAATCAATAATATGTCACAGGGGAACACCAACACATGGACATTATTGGACCATTCTTTGCCATCGAGATCTGGGTATAAAGGCAGACGGTGTAAATAAAGAGATCATAACGCGATAAACATCATGATAAGGAATGTGTCGTTTCAATGAGAAGCAAGAAAGCTCAGTGTGTAGGCTTAGTCGAAAAAGGAGACTTTATGCCAAATCTGTCCTATCATTCAACCATATGAAGAATTGCTGGTTTGATATTGTAACTCAAGCCATTGTAAATGCAAATGATGTTATCCAGCACTTGGCGTGCCGCAACCCTGTACTGTGGTCAGAGGTAGACTATCAGACTTCTGTTTTCATGTGCAGTTATACAGAATACTTATGTCGACAAAGGTGAGAATGTATGATCGCAAAGCCATACATGGTTAGTGTAACGGTCAGTGTTTTGTAAAGGTCAGCTGTGTGCGGTGTGAAAAAAAATTACAGCGCAGACAATTTGAGGTCAGTAGGGTGAGTAAAAATACAATGTAGGCTATGCAATGTTCTAACTTTCCAGCATGGCAAAGGAATTGTTTTTGTAGGGTTCGAATGGTGGCATTGTTTACCACCTCCTGGGTGTAGATGTGCTCCGCCATCCCTAAGCATTAACTGGGCAGAGAGAAGAAACCATAAGAAAAGAAAAGGCATAAGACCAGACAGTCAGGATAGGAAGGTAACAGGTACTGTAGGGACAGTTGGAGGAAGGGCAAGTCATACATGGTTACAAGTGTTTTGTAATTGTCAGGCTATGTGTGGTGTGAAAAAGATTGCTGAATTCCTGTAGTGCAGCAGCTCTTTTGCGTTTCGATGTCAGATTTTTCTTTTGTAGCACTGTACGTCCCTGCTGTTGGTTGTGGTGATACCCGTTGAAAGGTGGTGCAAGGCCATTTTAAAAGTAGATGTTGTCTAGCGATTACACACATCACAGAGCCGACATTTGCCTCGGAGTTATGTTGCATAGTCAACTGATGTGATCTATGATCTTAAATCAATAATATGTCACAGGGGAACACCAACACATGGACATTATTGGACCATTCTTTGCCATCGAGATCTGGGTATAAAGGCAGACGATGTAAATAGAGATCATAACGTGATAAACATCATGATAACAACGGTGTCATTTCACCTATGATCTTAAATCAATAATATGTCACAGGGAAACAAATCCCAGAGTGTTAATGTGAACATAGAAGACATCCATGTCTGCCTGTTAAATGAAACCAGCATAGGCTTAAATATTCTACAGACTTGTAAGGAAATATGCAACGTACCTAGCGATGTACAAGACTTGCGAAATGCAATAATAGCTGACTTTTGAATATTTCAAAGTAATAGACAAATAGGCCTAATTTGTAATCTAATGTAATGCATTATACTGTACTGAACTAAATGGATGGTTGCTATGGGCAGAAGCCAGTCGTTAGTACATTTAGATTGTTTATTGCGCTTCTCAACCAGAAGAGGGACCCCGACAGCGAACACGTGTCATAGTTGTGCAAATAACCTATGTTCTAAAGAGCACATGACCATGGGAAATTCAACGAAGCAGTGGTATACTATACTATACTATAACCTACCTTAATATGAATACTCTTTTTCTATCTGAATACTCTTCAATACTCTGGTTCAGTGTGAATTAGGCCTATGTGATGCAGACACTTGCCACAAGTTGTACAGAGTGTTATGAGTGGTAGCCTAGCACTCTCAGGTCACATATTATTTGTATTATTATTATTGCCTGAAAGTGTATAACTGCCTATTCCCTGCGTTAGCAGGTTAGACATGAAGCTTCTCTGGTCCTCCCAGCTGGTGAGACAAGGAATGGACTATGTAGTTTATCTACAGACATAATTTCTGAAGTACATTGTATTTGTTTAGTGCCAGTTGTATGCACTGTAAGGTCCTTCAGCTCTCGGAATAATGTACTAGGCTATGTTGGTAGAAACCTGACTTTAAAGCTACCAAAGGGTACCACACACACATTTGCATGTTATGTCCATGTAGCTTCTTATCATATAATGCCAGCTTAAACACAAACAATTCAGTTTACTGATTAATGTCTACATTTGAAGGCTAATTGGTTTCGTTTTCCCTGCATTACATATGTATGTCATTAATTAGCTTAACACTAGGCTTAATTGTATCATATTGTGTGTAATGCAGGTTTTGCTTTTCCTACAAAAAGGCAAAAAATGCTGGTGGTGGCACTTCTGGTTTTACCAGGGTGGGGTTCAACTCCCCATAGCATTGCCTTGTGTTGGTAGAAAAGTATTTGGCCAATTGGGTCACTAATTGGCTAATTATTATGTATTCTTTTGGAAATTATAATGTACTGTAGGCAACTTTATGTACCACTTACTGAATTACCTGGTAAACTGCCTTAGTGTTATTTTAGGCGTAGTGTCTTTTGCTATATTTAACTACTGTTAACCGTTTTGTACTTTCTGTGCTGTACGACGTTACTGTGACTTGACCCTCAGATTTTGAATATAATGCATGTGTCTTCCAGCTGTTCACTGTTCCTGAAGGATGCACCGCAGGATGAGAGCTACGACTCCAGTGCCTGAGTGTGGTCATCATCATTGACCAAGCATCTGCATAAGATGACCACAAATTCGTTATTACTGAAGTTGTGTGGATTAACAAATGATCAAGTATTGATCTTATAACACTAACATGGGGTTAAAACATCAGCTTAATTATTACATGTGCATGTTTTGTACTGTCTCTGCTGTTTTTAAACTACTCTACATTTCAGTGCTGTACGACGTTACTGTGACTTGACCCTCAGATTTTGAATATAATGCATGTGTCTTCCAGCTGTTCACTGTTCCTGGGGTTAAAACATTAGCTTTATTAATAAATGTGCATTCTAAATTGCGGCATTGTATCATTAATTCTTCAGTATTTATGTGTAGCCTAAATAGGCCTAAACAAACAACTGATTGTTGATAAGGAAACAATGAAACTACTCATGCAATAGAATTACACATTCTTAAACCTATTAAATATTTATTGCAAATGAAATGAAGAACAATAAAATAAAATTTAAACAAAACATTTACCACATTTGTTTCGCTTATTTTTTATTGTTAGGCATAGGCTGGTATTGTGTCCTGTAAACAGTAAAGCATATTAAATGGATATAAAGCAAATCAAATGGACCGATATTCTGTATGTAATTAGTGTCTGCACGGACCCATTTGGGTGTTGCACCTAGTGAATCACTACATTATGAAGAATTACGTGCAGACACTCAGAATTCACCCCTTGCAGACACGTGACTTAAGTCACGTGACGGCTCCATGCTGGACGGCAAAAAGATGGGAGACGGACGGCAAATTACATTATGTCATAAAGATTATGATGAACTGAACACCATTACTATAACATCTTTGTAGTTCAATGTATTGCTGTGTGGGGTCTGATAGTCAAAGAAGATGCCAGTGGTGTTGTTAGATGAAATGGGTCATGATCGCAAATGTAAAGTTATTAAAACTGGTGGTAACAGCAAGGGGAGATAACGTTACGTTAGGCTACTGTAATTAACATTATGGTAAATGAACACCCATAAGTATTTCTGGACTAAAATATTGCAAAGCGATTTGGTTACTTTATTTGTCTTGCTTTTATCAGTTGTAACATAGTCAAAACGTTAAGAATGTCATATCAGAACATGAAATAATAACTAGCTGCCACACTTAGAAGCTAGCTATTCTAGCTAACGTTTATCGTAGCTCATAGTGCTAGGGCTAATGTAACTCGTCAGTTTGTACGTTGCCCAGCGAATAAACTTACTTCTTACATGTCTTAAGTTAAAGAATTGAAAGAAATAGGAAATTAAAAAAAAAACTTGAACGGTATTATCTGTTTACATTCAGATCTTGCCAAAGACTTTGCCTAAGTGCTATATGCCGTCCTGTTCAGAGTCTATGGTTGCTATAGCAACCGCTGCTGTGCTTCATACACTGAGGAGATAAGCATGCAATGTGGTTGAAATACTCCCGAAACACAAAGAAAACAAACCAAAATATATCTATGCAAGAACATGGGATGTTGTTGTATTCCAAACAATAAGCCAACAGTCGTGGAAGGGCATTACTACGGTTAAATCTCACTATAATCTCCTAGCTGTGCGATATGTCCCATTACAACCCATTGATTCGTGTTCTTGCCGTCCACTAGGCTATTTTGCTGTGGCGCGAACAAAACGTGACGTCACTTGCGAGGGGTGAATAGCGACAGGTTCAAAATTCTCCATTTGAATCAAGTCAATCGAACGTTGTGTATTACGCGACTTTTATTTAACAAATTCGGCTCAACCGGAAGTGTTATTTTGGCTGAACAATCGCTAATTTCGCTAGAATAACGGAACTTGCTGATGGTTCTTCGCCGGATGTTTTTCTTCCTCACCACTCCTTGTTCTTTAAATTTGTTGGCGGTTGGCATACCGACTTGGTGCATAACCGCCAACTCTCTTTGGGGTGTGGAGCTTCAATGCTGATTTAGACGTATCAGAGCCAGAGCCCGTTTGAGTTGGCCCGTTTACGGAGAGCCGGAACTCTATTGTACCTGCAATCTGTTGCAGTTCCGCTAGGGGCGATCACTAATAAGTGCATAAACTAGAGCATCATAGTCCCGCCCACAGGAGTTTCCGGAAGTAAGAATTCAATGCAATTTCTCCATTGACAATTCGGGTATAAGCCATAAAAACTTAACTGCACATGGTAGACTCAAAACCAGCTACGGCTGTACTAAGCGATTGTGTATGCTCATATAGACGCCAAAAGTTCACGGGGCACTAACCTCGTTTTGAGATAAATGTCTTTTATTCGCGATGTCTTGGATAAGTACTTCATTACCCACAATCCTGAACAATCCCACAGTGATGCCTCTGATTGGTGGAAAGGCCGTTAAGGTCATAGTTTGAAACTTTATCAGCGAAAATTATTGACAAAGATGGCGGAGTCTTTTACTGCCTATGGCGAAATTCTCAATGTGAATAAAAACTTTCTAGACGAACATTGGTACTTATATAAACCATATATCACACGAACTTAGTCAGGGCCAATACACCATCAAATAGAACACTGGAAATGCTAGTTTGAACACTTAACTTTTCAGGTAGCCGATAGGCTAATCATTAGCCTTTCAGACATTAGAATGTCATTATAATGCTGCTAACATTAGCCTACATGCTGCAACACTGGTATGAAATATATTATGTTTTAGTGACCTTGTTTTTTCTATGAACATGAATTGTTGTTTATAGGAAACATCAGCTTAGTCAAGGCATAAAAATCCCTGTATATCCTCATTAAGTACTTAAACTTTTGAACTAGCTAGCTAGCTGATAGCACAAGCTGGATGCTACCACCGGCTAGACACTGCAGTAAAATGGTTAGCAAACCGTCCATGCCCCCGTGAATATTTCACTGTTTCAAGGACGAAATCAAGAGTGTCTAGCCTGGGTGCCATTCCGAACTTAGTCCCGCCCACAACTGAGGTCGGAAAGTTCGGTCTGGCATTGCTTCATTGTGGTGGAAGCATGCTCGCCCTATATCAGGCGGACCAATCAAATCAGGCTTTACGATGATGGACAGGTGAGCAACAGCGCCTGGTCTATCACGTCATCTGAGCACGCTTAGATTAGGCTTAGCCTATGTTTGAAACAAAAACGCTGTGGCTAGAAGGATACATGGCTTTTAAGACCCCATATTGAAAATTCATATTATTTAATGAGGTTGTATTACTGAAAACGATTATTTCTGAAAACTTTGGCCAAAGTTGAGATGTGGGAAAACTTGTGGTTTCACTTTCACTTTCATCAATAGTCCGGTGGACAGCCCATAGAGCCCCATTGTGGACCTGGAAATGTTGAGTACACCAAAGTTTTATGATGGAAATATATAGTATGGGTTCCCAGCATGCAGAAACTGCCAGATGCTAATTTGCATAAATTAGCATAATAGCCTATATTGATCATATTATAAGAGCTGTTTGGCCAAAATGGACAATGTTAGTAAGTTTTTAGGGGTTACTGGAGATGCTGAGTCCATATCTGACATTTTCAAGATTCAAAATCACTATTTAAACTTGGTTTGGTCACATTTTACTCTCATTAAGCTGATTTTGCTGAGTTTTTTGGTACAATTTAGACAGATTTTTGGAGGATAGGGCTGTAGTGATGTACAGTAAGGGCTGTAACAATCCACCAACCTAACAATTCGATTCGTATCACAATTTTTGACCTACGGTTTGATACAAACCTCGATTTTTCTTTTTTTGGAGGGGGGGTGGGGCTAGACATTTCAATAGCCTACCTTAGAGTATACCAGAGGATTACAATGTAATATATCTGTATTATTTTATATCCTGATATAAAAAGAGAGAATACTGAATGTCTGATATTTATGACAGCACTTTATGCAGATTAGCCTATAGCTTAGGCCTACTATTTATATTACAACTCTACCACATTCAGCTGTCTGGTTGAAGCCTGGAAATATTGTAAACAAAGTAGCATAGTTGGCTAGCTTATCCTAGTCTACTGACTACCCATTAATTGTCGCATATGTGGAAGGGGGGTTTGGAGGTCCTTCCAAACCCCCCATTTGTTTGATGTGACTTCCTGTATTCTGGTGCATTTTGGGGATGGCCAATACTAAATTCAATCAGATTCATAGCCTACATCCTGATGACTGTTGATATTGAGGCAATGATTTCATTTTCAAGGCTTGGGCTTCAGGGCTCCCTGATCCCTTGGGCCCCTGGGCCGGGCCCAGTAGGCCCGTGCAGCAATTCATCTCCGTGCAGCAATTCAATTCAATTCTCCTCCATGGAAAACGTGCCCATCTACAGGTGCTGCTTTGGAAAGCAGCAGACCGTCCTGATCCACCGGCTGTGGATATAACCGCGTTTGGAGGGAGTTAGAAGACAGGTATGAAGAAAGGAGAGAAACTTGCCCACCCTCGATTCAAGTCCTGTTGCTCCTCCTGATTTGTTAGATGTTATCAGCTGTAACTGCAAAGCTGGGTTAAAACTGTGTATACAGTACATGTATCTGGAAAGTGCAGCTGTGCAGCTGCAGGCCTGGCCTGTACTAATTATTGTTTCTGCAAAGGCAGTGATGTTACATGTGGCAATATATTTACACAGCAAAAACAGCAGAAGGACAGGGATGAAGAGTCTGGAGAAGATGGCGACAGGACAACGGATGAGGACAGTGAGAAGTAGTAGAGGCTAGCTCTTCCCTTTGTTACTCAATTGTGAGTCACAGCAGAGGGCCAGTGAATAGCTATTTCCAAAATGATTGTGGAATTCAGAAATAACTCGAGGATCCAAATTATTCCTAAACACTGAACATTTTTATCCTCCAAAAATCCGCCTAAATCGCCCAAAAAAAAACTCAGCAAAATCAGCTTAATGAGAATAAAAAAATTGACCAAACCAAGTTTAAATAGTGATTTTGAATCGTGAAAATGTCAGATATGGACTCAGCATCTCCAGTAACCCCTAAAAACATACTAACATGGTCCATTTTGGCCAAGCAGCTCTTATAATATGATCAATATAGGTGATTATGCTAATTGATGCTAATTAGCTCAATTACACAAATTTCCCAACATATGCAAATTAGCATCCGGCAGTTTCTGCATGCTGGGAACCCATACTATATATTTCCATCATAAAACTTTGGTGTACTCAACATTTCCGGGTTCACCTTTCTGTCCACTGGACTACAAGGGAAAACAGCGCTGTTGCAGCGCTGTTGCATTGCATTGCAAAATGTTCCCTCGTTCGTTTGAAATCTCTGATTGACCACCTGTTCGAGGGATTTGCGACAGCCTTTCCCAGCTGTTTAACATGTTTGTAGCATATCACTGTTCAACAGATTTATTTTTAAAAACGGAGGGGATATAGGAGAAGAAGGATGGTTCGTGTGTTTTCTTCCTACACCTCATGGTAAGCTATTTTGTTGCTCTGATTGGTTAGGTCTATCCAATTCAGTGCAGAGGCATTCCCCCCCTGTATCGTTTGAAACACGCCCCATAATTACGTCCCAATGGAGCAGTATCAGACTCATATTCTGACTAGAATTGAGTATGACTACGTCAGGCTAAAGAGTGTCCAAAGGGGTGAAAACCACTTTAAATCGGGTCACATGATTGACTGTTATACAACAATTGGGTTCTATGGAACTATTTATTTGTTTCTGATTGGCCGAGAGACGTTCCATGAGTTGGAATATCCCTGGACATTTCAACTCAGACTTTGCACAGCTAATAATAAATCACTCCGCGATACAATGCGAAGATTTGACACAATGTTCTCATCCCAGCTCTCCACTATTTCAAGCAATGGGTCCCTATCTTTTACTGTCTATGATTACTCCTTAGCAAACCATAACGAAACAGTGCTTCACCACATCTGTGGATTAAGCCACACAGTCAACTCAATGTAAGTAAGATAAACGAGGATGCTAATTGTTCTCAGCATTCCCACACAGCAAAAGGACTCAAAAGGTATGACGGCTTCCGGAACGGACACACGAAACGGACCTGTATCGGAGTCCACTTGCTCTCAGGAACGGATCCACTGCGAAGGCTGCATCCGCCCCGCATCCGCGATTAAAACCTTACCTCCGTGGCGGGTCCGTTTGGGACCCGCAAATTGATACATACATCCGCCGCGGACCCGCAACGGACTCATAAAGGCTCATCTGGCCCGGGTCCGTTTCGGACCCGTTTGTCTCATTTTCAAAATTCCTTCTGTTCTTGCTGTAGGATTAAATAGGATAAACTATAGGATAAAAGTAAAACTATCACTAGGCCTAGCCTAGGCTACTACAGCAAGATAGGCCTACGATTAGCATCGCCTCGTATTTTTAACTTAACAATACTGTCAATAAACCTAACAGAAAAGGCAGAAGTCAAGACATTTACTGTACAAACAGAATTTACTGTACAAACGTGATCACTACTCAATGGAAATATAAAATGGACATTTATGGAAAGTTACAGGTTATAAGCTATTCTGTTTTTGTTAGGCTACTCTACATTAATTTTGAGGTCAAAACCTAATTTAGTGCTTTATAGGCCTAGGTCAGTGCAGACATGAAATATTTTATCTAATAGGCTACAACTTCAATGAAATGCGCTATGCACATCTAAAATATCAGAAAATGAATAACTGGTGAATGACAAGAAGTTCAATGAAAAGATTGTTTAATGCTTATTTCTCCTATTACTCCATTTGTGTGGATGGAGGCGGAACACGTCTCCTTGTTGCCCGATCCACCGCCGGTTGAAACACCTAATTGCGTGCTTGGTGACCTCAGCGTCCGTGGCTGACCGTGTCACCATGTTTTTCCTCACAGCACCTGTAATCAAACAGACAGATATGTTTATGTTTATGGTATGTAGCATCCAAAGCCAAGTATGCTTACACAATACAATATATGAGATAGGTATTAAAGGTGCCATGTGTAATGTCCGCCAAAAAATTAATTCATACTCCACATTCCATAAAAGATGGGGCAGTATACCTCCAGAAAGTGAGTTGGTCTACCCTAGAGTAACAACCGAGACACGTGTATTGCAGTTTGGCTGGCGGTTATGTTGCCCGCATACCGCCTCCCATGGCCGAAACTGGTATTATGACACCTGTCGGGCTGTGGCTAGTAATTTAGCATGCTAATTTAGGTTGATCTCTCTGCAGCACTATACCTTGTCATTTTTTTAATGACATCATCGCCCTTATTTCTTCTCATTCTTTTGATGCGTGTAGCTCATTTTTTGGATATTTTTACCTCAATTCTTACACATGGCACCTTTAAGGAGATTAAATTTAAAAAGAAACATGACTTACAAAGCTCCTCTGTTCGCTGCACGTTGAGGGCTGGTGTGGGGGTGGAGGGAGTTGAGGAGGGACTGCCGTTCCTGGCCCATAGTGAGGTGGGCGGTGTGCGAGAGGGGGAAAAAATGTATTAAATGGTAGTCATCATTGATAATACACATGGGGCCTTTCTATTCACTAATATTTCAGAGATCAGTCCCTACCTTGAGTAACTCTCCGTATGTTAAATGCAGGTGCAGCTGCAGGGAGTTAAGGTGGTGAAGAGTGTTGCGGTCCTGCCCCATGGTGAGGTGCTAAGGGAGATAAATGGTTGTGATCTGTTAACCATGGTAGGCTGAGAGCTACAGGGCCAAACAATGGCAAACAAAAACAAATCTCTGGTCATACTGGACATGAATTTGTATGTTTCAACATTTTGGTATGCACTATCTATATCAACTCCATGAATGGATTGACATTGAAATCAATGTGTTTCAATACAATCTGATAATAATGAATGAACTTTTCAGGCAAATTTGCATGAATGCAGATGTTTTAACTGACAAAATATTTGGCTGAGATTTTGAAAGTAATGTATGAAGTATGCAGAAAATTTGAGATGGTAATGCAGATGCAATCTGTTGATTTGAAATAGAGTGACTACTGCTGTGTTAATATAGATGGGGCCACTGTATTCAATTTTATTTCAGAGATCAGTCTTTACCTTAACAGTTTTCTCCAGGTTGAGGAGTAGTGACTCTGCTGCCTGGCACTCGGCAAGATGGTGGAGCTGGAGGAATAGATACAAGGAGAGGGGAATGTCTTTAGCACTAAGAATGTTAACCATATCTCTAATATTAATATTATGATTTAGTTATTTCAATGTTAAGAGATTATTACTTACTTTGCCAGTGCAATTGGCTTGGGCTTGAGGCTTCAACTGATATACCAGGCGAGTTGGAAGGTACCTCAGAGATGCAAAGTCACAATTTTCTGGCTCTTCTTCACTCTCATCAGAGTCCCCGAAACGATGGCTGTTAAATAATCATATCATTATGGTTATTGCAATCCCAAAATTTCCAAATATACATATAGTACAAGCATCTCTGGTCTATTTTGGAATGCTACACATTACATTTTAACAACCCAGAAAGTATCTTCATCAAGCGAACCCAACAGAGGCAATCGTAACGTTAGATGGTAGAATCCAGCCGATAAAAGTTGACGCTGCAGAACAAACAAAATAGAAGATGGGGACATACAGTTAAGTTACGTTAGCATAATAAATCACAAACAGACGCCAATACCCATTAGTTGTCTGAACCGACTTAAACAGTGATTAAAATGCCGAGGCTTTCATTACAAAGATGGCAGAAGGACACTAAAGTTACGTATGAGACCAAACTTGGCAAAATGCAAACGTTAATGCACAGCTAGCTAGAAGCTAGGGCTAAACCATTATCAGTGAGTCAACATGCTAAAGTTGTAGGTAGCCTTCATAGCAGACGAGTGCTTCACTGACTTCATTGACTGAAATACCAGTGCCAATGTATCAGCTTAATCAAGGTTTGGATCGCAAACGTGATCTCAAACATATATATGTATAATAGACATTAGCAATAACTTATGCAATTGCACCTAGCAGCATGCTAGCTAGCAGCTATATGCCGATAGCATAGTAGCACTATGGACTATGGACAACAGCAACACATTAAAACAGACAAGACCAGACTAACGTTAAATAACAATGTGTGTTTTTTAAATCACACTACCATAACATATTCTGCCGAAATTGCTAACCCATTTTAAATCAAATACAGACTCATATGAGCATCACAGCTAACAATAACGTTAACTTAGCCTGTTGCACAAAATTACAAACGTCTCTGGTTGCACTAACGTTAACGTTAGTCCTAATATCAAACAACGTCATTACAATCAATAAACATGATAAGTATAAAACCACAAAGGCCAATGTTTAGCTATTGTGAATGTCGCAATATATTAATAAATATCACTTACTCGAGAGGGTTCAGCGCAACCGTGTCCCAACAAAGAAAATATCCACTAGTATGACTCTTCTCGGCTCTTGGTGTACAGTCATGTTCCACCGTTACAGTAAAGGCGCCGTCCAGCGGATCCCGACATGGGTCCACTCAGGATCCACTGTTTGACAGTAGAATTCTGGAACGCCTGGAGGCGAGCTGATCCTCTGTGCGGCACCAAAACGAATGCGACAGTCACGCGGGTTTGGCGACTTGAAGGCGGATCCGCCTAGGAGTCTACTGCTGTGTGGGTTGCCAGCATTGTGTATAATATGATTGTCACTTGGAGGAGACTTGTAGATAACTAACGTTAGCATAGTTAGCTAACCGCTGCTAACCTGCTAGCATCGTCACGTCAGGCTGTGCACAGTAGTGTAACATTTATTCACCATAAATTAATAAAGTTGAGTGGTTCTGCAATGTAGACTATGTTTCCGTTTTTTTTGCAGTACCATGTCCCTTACATGACATGGCCCATCCTTGTAACATGCATGCAGCAAACCTAGATATGAATGTGATTTCAGCCCGACTTTCAACATTTCTTTCAAGAAGACACGTAAACCACTAAGACCCGTAATGAGGGATCTGGAATGTTGGTTACCTAGCAACCAAGACGCTGTCTATTGAAAAGGGAACTATTTTTTGGTGCGTAAGAACGATGTCGAAATTAACATTTTTAAACAATAACAGGATGTTTTCAGATTATTTAGTTTGTGGTAGAATTGTTGTATAAAAGCAATATAGCACTTGTGATCGTGGGATTGGTCATGGATATTCCCACGGCTGTTGTTGCCTGCGCCACTCGGCCTCCGGCCTCGTGGCTACGGCCGAACAACACCCGTGGGAATATCCATGACCAACCCCACTCTCACTCGTGCTATATTGCTTAATTGTGTGTCCGAGGGTCAGCTTGTGGGTTTTGTAAGGGCCAGCATGAGGGACAAGAAGTTGTCTGGTGAGTTTTGCAGGGAGGTTGGTAACATTAGCTAGGCTACTGTAGCCTTCATACTGTACGAGTCATATCAATCATTAACCTAGAAATACTTCTTTGTACATTTAACGAACATTTTGTGTAATAATTCACAGCAAGTTAATAAACTGAATGGTGGTCCAAGAGCAGACCATACACCGGTCCATGCATCAGGAAGGCAGTCAGATATGAAGCACTGCACAATGTTGCTAACGTTAACCGCTTTCACACACACACGATATAAAATACACGATGGTAAATATAACATTCAATTAGGCATATTCAATCTACGTAATAATCAGGTAATAACGTTTGCAGCGGCCATTTTGTTGATATAGAAAATGCATAGGTGGGTCTATTTAATGCAGCTGTCAATTGACAAGCGCGACAGCGCCGGTATGATCGCTGTAGGCTATTTATTTATTTGTACAAAATTTAACGTGATGGTAGTCCTATGTTGTGCAATAGGCTACAGCGGTTCTAACAACAGCAATACAGGCCGTTCTAACAACAGCAAAGAGTAGAGTCACTGTCAGAAACTGTCATCTTTTTTCACGCAGTCTTCCTGTTTTAATATTTCCCCGTAAAATATCCCATATTTTATTATTACTTTCATAACATTAGCCCCATCGGACTTGTCCGTCTCTGTACTGTTGTCCTGTTGCTACCCCCTGCCCTTCCAGCGAAAATATGTTTTTAAAGCATCGTTTTGCTTGCCTGAAAGACCTTAGAGTGATCAGATCAGTGTGAGAGAGAGCACGATTTGACGCCAATCTTTTAAGCAAAGTCTAGACCTAGCTTCACCCTCGTTTAAATAGTGCAGCAGTTTTGTAGTACGAATTCTTGCTCTCATCAGAGGGATAGCAACAGAAAGACGACTGTTGAAATTTCCCTGTATCTTGGGTGAGTAACCCGGAAAATCTCCCTTATTTTCAATGCTCAATGTTGACAGCTATAGTCAGAAAACGAGGAGAGAATGAAACTGAGTTGAGTCAGCGCAGGAGAAACTTGTGGCTAGGATAAATAGTCTAGGCTAAACTTACAGCCAACTCCTCACATCCATCGCCATTATTATATTTGTATTATTAATACTAGGCTATTATGTTGTCCTCTGTGGGCTTAAGTTAAATAACTTTTAGACAGTGCAGACAGCTGCCCCTATGCAATGCGGAGACATCGGCAGTAGCCTGATGTCGTACCCGACAAACACGGGACGTCCCCCGGACCTTATGCCGACATTCTCGACGTCCCCGATTGGTCCCGAACGTCATGTTCTCTAGCGGACGTTCCGGTGACCTTATTGACGTCCGGAGCAAGTTATCGTTTGGTTATTGCGTGACGTCCGGTGCAGGACTTTCTGGGGACGTCCCTCGGATGACATTTACATTTGGTCATTTCAAATACCTTCTAAGGACCCGACAATAACGTTATACCGGGGACATGGGGGGGACGTTTGTTTATTCACACATGGCAGCGGAGTTGAGAGCGCTCTGGTTACCGCCTGCAGGACGGAGACATCACATCCATGCACGACTTCACGTTATACGTCTGGGGATGACTAAAGTATCTATCTATCTAGTCTGTTAGTCTCTCTAGCAGGAGCTGCATTAGCCTACCGTAGTCTAAGGCAACATATCATACAGTTTATAAAGTTGTGCGTCTAGGCTATTTGCCCATAGACACAACTTCATAAACTGGGAAAAGGGTTGTTAACGTAAAACTCAAAATGTAGGCCTATGTGCTACATTATGTGCTACATTATGTAGCACATACATTTTGAGTTTAACGTGAATGTATAACGTTACAAACTAGGGAAGGGATTTTATCAAATTCATGTTAGCTGATGCTTGGTGTAACGTTAGCTTAGCCTACAATGCGCATTTCTTCAGATAACTGTCATTACGTGATGCATGTAACATGCTCTAAATAGGCAGTGGTTTATTTAATGTAGTCACGTACTTATTATCTGTTTTATTTTCAGAAACACACACACGGCCGAATTGGGACTGAACCGACTTTTGGAGCTGAATACGATGCAATAAAACTAGACGTAATAAAACCACGTAGCATTTGTTTAGGGTTGTCTAGCAACAGAAGTGACTACTTAATTTGTAAAGCAAAACGATCTAGCTCTACATTGCAGAAGAATTAAGAAATTAAGGATACTGCTTCTTCATGACTTGTTTAAATGTCATTGTAATTTATTTGACGCATGCTCGCGTTTAAAGCATAGACTGTAAAAAATATTTAAAGGTGTCACGCATAGCTGTCCCCGATGTTACAGCAGCTCCTTGTGGAAACAGCAAAGAGTGCACATATCCGATGAGATTTTTGACGAGGAGCAAGCTCTCTGCCTCACCAGAGCCTTACTGTTTATTAATAAAACAATGATATAGAATAGAAACATCTGAAATCTATTTCATCTTAAAGTTGGCTACAAAGAGCATTCAGAGAAAACAATACATTTTTCTTTATCTGCAATGTTCCAGGAAGATAGGCTTACATTAGGTTGTCCCTGTTTGATCACAGGTCCAAGAAAACGAGTGGATATAACGTCAATGCATTCTAGTTATGTTTCATGTACTTTATTTCATGTTGAGTTCTGCTTCCCAGCATGCATTGCGATTCATTTAGTATTTTTGGCTATTATTAGTTTTTAATATTTTGAAACAATATGGTTTGAACAATTTATCTTAGGCTAGTCTAGGCCTACTCTGATGATGTTTTGAACAATATGCTACGGGATATGCCCATTAAAACGTTGTATTAGTTTATTAAGAGACACCATAGATGTGAAAGCAGCACATCCTAGCCCGGTATAAATGTCCATGTCTACTCATCATTAGAGTAATGCATTCGGAGGACGTGATTTCATACATGCGTGAAAATATGAGGTGAGTAAAGTTGATTGTGTAGTTGTAGAACAAGTCATTAATGCGTGTTCATGTTCCTTCTCTCCTAGCAATGCTGAGACTTATAGGATGTAATAGCCTACCATACTAAATCGCACTTAATGTTTTTTTTTTTTACAAATATAAACGTTGCGCGCATAACGTCGCGGTGACCATTACAGGACGTCCTCTCAAAGTCTCGTGGACGTCTTTTAGACCTCCCGAACAGAGGTCCGCGGGACGTAAAGGGAACCCTACACAATGTCGTGGAGGTGACGTTCGCCAGGGGACCTTTAGGGGACGTCGCCAGGACTTTATTTTGTTTACTGGGGTAATTACCTTTGGACATATTGCATTTGCATAGATAGCATTGCATAGGCAATGTTAGCCAACGTTTACAGTAGCGTATAGGCATTGATGGTGCGCCCTTCTCAGCTCGTTTTAGGCTATTGCACGGCAAGTGGCAAATAGTAATAACAAACTCAGCTGAGAAAGATATCAGTAGATAATTCTGATTTGTATAGTGTTTTGTTCACTTGGATTTTGGAAATGTTACAGAGAAATATGTTAGCCTTTTTTTGCCTCCAGACCATATAGTTGCATTAGATCCTCCTGTAGAAGTTATCAGACAAGAACGATCACTGGCTAACCCATTTTAAACTACTTTAGCAAAGTCAAAGATGGTTGATTACGAAGATACTTCATGAGAGGCCATTTCCTGTCCCTGGAAATTTATGCAAATAGGGTAGTACACACCCCCGCACATTTATGCAGTGATCGGGCTCCCTTTTTAACATTGAGGTCTATGGCAGAATCCAAGAATTTCCCAGAATTTGTCAAAGCCTTATTTTTCTGAGCAATGGATGCACATTTCGGACACGGTATCATGATCTCCAAACCCTCCTCCCCATTTCAGTAGAATGTCGTGACAGTATGACCCTCCAGTCGGGAGAAAATCAACATTAATGAACGTGTACACCAGTTTGTTTTGTACTCAGGCTTCTGTCTGGTTGCTAGGTAACAGCCACGCCACCGGTTCTCCAGCCGATCAAGTAAACTGGGTTGCCAATAGGCCTATTCAGAATAAAACATCGAAAAAATAAAGCCTATGTATTGCGTCTATGTTTGTTTGCTTCTTTTGTCTTTAATATGATGTCTTTCATGTAATGTTTAAGCGCAATACTGTCAAATGGCTAATGTTGCTGAGCACATAATTCACCAAACTTACAAAATGCAAAGGCGCACAATATTTATTAGATTAAGTTGACAGCTAAAGAAAATAATTTGTGAAAACTCACCATTATGATGGTAGGATTAGACAATTATAAGCAACGACAATATAGGCTACCACAGGTGTCTAATTTAGGCTAGGCTACTCGAAACACCTGTAAAAGCTCTAAGGATTTGAGAACTGCAAGCTGTATTAAGGCATAGATCTATGTAGGCTATTAAGGATCTATGATGCAACAATGCCGCAAACTTGTGCAGCTATTGCACTAAAACTTGTGCAGCTATTGCACTAACTGCAAGAACCACCAAGGAGTGACCTCTGTTCTCTTTTCCAAAAGACCCCCAGCGGTAAGTGGAAAATGTTTTGCGCCGCGGGTGGTCATTATGACGCGATGTAGACTACAGTAGGCCTAGTTTAGGCTACAGTCGCAACTTCTTGCATAAAATAACTCAATGTGTCTGCTTGTCATCGTATTGTGTAGAACTAGAGTAAGCTAGCCTAATTGTTGAGCTTCTCATTTTAATGGATCACTTCGTCTTCATCATAGCTCTCAATTTATTAATTGTGATTGTACTGTATGACAAACTCAGGACATTGACATTTGCTCATTAGCCTACATTTTTCCTGAATAGACTTTTGAGACTTTGAGTCGACTCCTTTTTCTTACAAAGCGATATGCTTCTTAACAATTGATAGACCCTTATTGTGGACAGTAATGCACTTCATTTTTTTGGGGGCCAAGCAGCGAAGCTGCGAAGGCACCCATTGTGTTTCTACCTTTTCTTATTATTATTACGCTTCCGCAATGGGAGTCTATGGCAGCCCATAGAACCGTCTGGTGAAAAGTTGTGAAATTTGGCACACTGATTAGGGACAGTCCCATGATTCATGTCACCAAGTTTCATGTCGGCAACTTGAACCCTCTAGCGCCACCAACAGGCCAAAGTTGGAAGTGTGTTCACTCACGTAACATTTGACCCGTAGGTCCGATTTTCAAAAGTCAGGTATCGTTGGAATCCTTGGACCCTATGACGTCATTTTCCGCCATGATGGATTTTCCGCCATTTTGGATTTCATCAAAAACACTTGTTGATGTATCAGGGGTCACATACTTTCTCTGATTCCCACCAAATTTTACACAGATCATCTTCAGACCAAGCCTCACAAAAGTTATCACTTTTTGGAAGTATTACCGTTCGCCCGTAATAGCCAATCAAAATTTTCGGCGAAGCCGCCAAACAGGAGTGAGCTCATATCTCAGCAACCCATTCATCTGTCATAACCAAACTTAGTACATGTACTACCCAATCAGGGGGACGCTCAAGAAATCTGGTGACCTTTGACCTCTAGGGGGCGCTGTAATTAAGAAACATGCCTTTTGGCCTGTAGCTGCTGTTGTGCTTAGAATTAAAATGCACTAGTGGTTTCAGGTAATACTGTTGGAGGTCCTTAGGCCAACCCAGGCCAACTTGTGATGTCATCATAATTGATTCGGCCGCCATATTGGATTTAACCCTTTAGGCGCCAGAGGTTTTTTTCCAAAACGATCAATTTTGACATCTTCATTTCAAAAGGCTATATCTTAAAAGTGATAAGAGATAGAGACTTTCTGTAAATTAGAGAAATATTAAGGATGACCCAAAGTTTATGTAGAGATTAAATGTTTATATCTAATTTGCATATTATGACGTCATATGGTGGCGGCCATCTTGGATTATAGAATTTTCATGAAAAGTCGCATGTGTGAATGATAAAATGCACCACTTCTTCCCCCCCAAAATGTCCCTCACCTTCTGTATGCTATATTGCACAATACTGAATGCTCAGGTAAATAGTAAGTAGTGAACAAACTGTGTAAATCATTACTAATAAATGGCAGAAACAAACCAAATGCATGTAGCGGTAGACTGGCCTTTTTGCTGTAGAGATTTTCCATTTACTACATACAGTAGGCACTCTGATTCCATGTATGGGGCACATATATATTATTCAGATGACACACAAACAGAAGTAGACAAGACCTGTTTAGTTCAAAAGCTCATTTGCCACGGCAAGGCACAGATCAGGAGTGAGATGTGAGACAAGACAAGAGACAATGTTAGTATTTTTTTTTCTTTTTGTTGTTTTTGTTGATGTTTTTTTTTTTTTCTTAGCTGACAAAGACACACACATCACAAGGACATGAACACACAAAAAGGAACACATAGTGTATGTCCTAAATGATCAGGGAAATAGATAGCAAATCAACAGTGTAAATCATTACTAATAAATGGCTGACATTTTTTTTTTTTTTTTTATGTAGCAGGCCTTTTGCTGTAGAGATAATGACTCCCTATCCCTATCCATACAGGGCCGGCATTCCCATCATCTTGTGATAGACTATGCATGACCTAATGTGTGTGTGTGTGGGAGAGGGAGAGGGAGAGAGCGTGTCACCACTTCCACCATGCGAGCAGCATGGCCAGATCTGCCTCGCGCGCGCGCCGAGTGCAAAGTGGAGAGAATTTGCGCAGCTCGGACTAGGCCTACTGTCATTCTCATTGCGACTCCCCACACTGCCACTACGTTCCCCCCTAACTGTCCTATGAGCACTTCGACCTCGTCTAACATACCCAGTGGCATTAGACAAAGGCTCCACCACGTTACCGTCGCCGCGATTGTGGAGAGGCACACGTTCAGAAGACAGAAGCTAGCGCTATGGATATTAGGCTACCTCCAGCCTCGTTCGCCACACCACTAACACCCTGCTAACTTCCTGATGAACACTCCGAACCCGTGAAACATTATTACCTTACCAGTGACATTGGGCAAACGATTCAACGTTTGTGCTTGGTGTAAGCTAAACTATGGAGTAAACTCTCACTTTGTCCAGCTGCATCATTGCAAGGCAGGGACGCATCTGAAGCCTCACTAAACGAATCACCGTCATTTTCTGAAGGCAGATATTCCCCTTCAGAATCAGGGTCCGCGAATAGAAGACCCAACACTTCATTTCAGGTAAACTTTTTTGATGCCATTAGACGATAATCTAATGCAAATACTCGCTGACGTTGACAATATCGCTCTGATAAAGTAGCTCACACGCACACTAGCTCCGTTATTGCACGCACTGATTCACTGCAGCTGTAGCGCGAAAGTTTTGTTTAAAGCATGACTTTTTTTCGACTCAGGGATGACGTGATGACATGTCTGCCATCTAGTGGAGTGGAAGTCGAACGAAATATGACACCCTATTTGACTAAATCGGCCGTTTTATTCAGTACCGCATCTTGTCGACTAAAGTCGACTGTGGCGCCTAGAGGGTTAATCAAAAACATCAAAAAGTATCACCTATTTTTAATTTAGTCTTAGTCTTGTGACGAAATGTCCTTTTTAGTCTTTGTCATATTTAGTCATTCAAATATCATTTTTGTTAGTCAAGTTTTAGTCGACTAAAAGTCTCGTCATTTTAGTCTAGTTTTAGTCAAAAGAAAACTAAAGGTATCTTAGTCTTAGTCAGTTTTAGTCAACACATTTTAGTGTTTTTTTATAACAAATTATTTCTGATTACCATTTGAGTCAAATAGTGTTTCACACATCTCAATTTTCCAACAACATTGTGTGTCCACAGGGCTACTCGTCTGTTATAATTACTCATTCTGATTTTTTGTCAGTCAGTATGTTTACATGCACAGGTAAGTAGAGCTACAGTTATAGCTCGGCTGGGATTTGACCATAGACAGTAAAAGATTTGACTGGACCACTGTCATATTAAGTAGACCAGTGTTTCTCAAAGTGTGGTCAGGGGGATCATTGGTGGTCTGCAAGCTATCCCAAGTGGTCCGCGAGCAGACGTGGTAAAATATAATATAGATGAGTTTTTTGCAATATAACTTGTATGTAAATCCAAACAGTTCTGCAACACTGTCTATGTAAGATATGCCAATTTAAATCATACAGTATGAATCCTCTGACACAATAAGCAAAGTGCAAAGACAATAAGCAAGGTGGTTCAGTGAGTAGGCCTATTGTGTAAACTAATTATAGGCTACTGTTGAAGTAGGTCTAATCTTTTTTTTTTTTTTTTTTTTTTTAGGGTTAGTTACAGTAAGTGGTCCTGAAACTGAAAAAGTTTGAGAAACACTGTTGTAGGCCAAACTATTAATGTTTTACTCCGCCTCGCTAGATGGCGATATGCGCCCAAACACAACACATTCCCCAATCTTAGCCATAGCTAACTTGCTAGCAAACTTTGCATCATCAGTCTAACTAGATGAATAGTTGACATTACATGCTGAACATTTTCGTATGGACATTTTGGGGGATGTTAATTTGTATGAGAGAAGCTTCAACTTCTGGGTATGTAGCATTGTGGCATAAAGCTTAGGTAGTTAGCTTGCTAACTCTGGCAGAAATCTCCAGTGTTCTTGTTCCATGTAGTTTCGTGTTGCAGCCACAGGGTTGCAGCAGCAGCACATAGACTAGCCTCCAGGAAAGCTGTTGCGTATAAACTCATTCGGAATATTTTGAAAACATAACAGCTAGATATTCTGTCTTCTCATTTTGTAGACGAACATGAAGGGAGATTTTATCTTAGTTTTTATTTCATGCAAAACATTTTAGTCTCGTCTTTTTTCGTCAACAATAATGCATCTTAAGATAGTCTTAGTCAGTGTTTCAGGACATTACTGCCATCTCGTCATCGTCTCGTCTTAGTCATGAAAAAAAAGGTCGTTGACGAACATATTTCCTCTCGTCTCGTCTGACGAAATTAACACTATGGTGATATAGACTGAAGAATAAAACAGTCAGCCCTTCAGATGATCAGTTTTAGAAAGAACTTAGGTTAGAATCTTAATTTTCACACAACACAGTTCAGGTCTAACAGAACAGCTAAGTTTCACAGATGTCACAGCACAGGTATGATTCAAAGGTATGAATGGTTGACAGATATGATTCACAAGTTGTTTCATATGGTTGTCAGTATAGTTGTCATGCATCAATATAGTTCTCAGAATAAGTCTCAGAGTAGATCTCAGGATAAGTCTCTGTATAGTTCAGGTACTGTATGTGCACAGATATGTTGAGATATGAAATATGAAAGTCATATTTGGGTATACATTTTACTCATTCAAAAGTTGGTTTACTTGGTTTACATACAAAAGAAAATACATAAGTCTTTAACGTCTTTTGCTCATAAGGTTAAAAGAACCTTGGGAATAACCAGGACAAATACCCTTGGTGAAAATCATTGCCATAAATTAAATGTTATTAAATGATATTTGTTTATTTAGGCTACCACTGAGCTTAAAATGACCATGTACAACTTAATATCAGTTTAAAAAATAAGTTTTATTTTTTCACTTGTTCTGAAAGTCAACGCCATAGTCAGAAATCCACCCCCTGGTCTGACACCGTGGAATGAACTGGCCTATATCAGAGAGAACGAAAAAATATACTTTAGATTTAATAAATAAATGGTGACTGTGATACATTCATACACGGGCTACATTCAGGTAAATAGTTGTATTTAGCTTGTGAGCAGCATTGTAGAACACAATAGTCTATACATTAGTAATACTAGTTGGGAAGTAAAATGTTTACCGTTTAAATGACAGGCTAAAGATGTGATGGCATAAAGTCATGAGTTGTCTACACTACATAATCACCCCAGTGTTTTGACAGCAAAATTAGACCAAATAACTCATAGATCTACTTACCATGAATATGATAAACTACTCACTACTCATAAGCATTTTTTAACTGGCGTAAAAGTTGATTGCAGTTAATATTAACAGTCTTACAGTAGGCTTTCTGACAATTATAAAGGACTGGGCCTATACAATTAGACAATATGCAAGTGAAGGGTGTATGTAAATAGTAGTCTAATGAATTTAGTTAACCCTTAACCTTTTTGTCTGACAATTAAACGATAAACTGCCATACGCTCAGTTTACATTGAGATTATCCACTTTTAGTTGTATCACTGTTTTATTGGCTAAACATACATAAGTAAATACCATATTAGCATTATCTTGATCAAATAACTTTAATTGTTTATCAATGTTTGTCATTATCATTACAATGTTTGTCATTATCATACTGTTTGTCATTATCATTTTGATAAAGTAAATAACTACTTAACATTATGTTAACAATGTCATAACGGTTAAGATAGCACAGATTTTTTTGTTTAAATGTTATGCATAAGACAACACTGTTGCCCCAGTGATTTAAAAACAGCTATGTAGGGTGTTTATATGTGTTTAGAAAATAACATAAAAAAACCTTTTGAAATGAACGCTACCATAAATATTGAGTAAGGTAGGTATATTTTTATGTCAATAAAAGTAGGAGGTCAATAAATACATAACAATATTTACATGTACATTGTTTGCAAACGAGGCAATTGCCAAGTTGCATGTGTAGTTACAAATGTATTAACTAATACACTGCAAAAACTGCTTATCTAACAAAATCTAACCAAGTGTTATTAATCTTATATCAAGATAAAAAAAACTAGTTGGTATTGTTTTTAGTATAAAGACACTTACCTAGCACTTTCTCATGAAATCATTTGACTTAAAATAAGTCAAACTTTTCTTAAATTAAGACATCTCATCCTGAAAACAAGCAAATTTGTCTGCCAGTCGTTAAGCAAATTTGTCCTAAAAAAAAAAGCAAATTTGTCTGCCAGTGCGTTGAGCAAATTTGTCTTGATAAGACTCCTTAAAATAAGTCAAAGTCTTCTTAAATTAAGTCAAAATGATCTTTCGAGAGAGCGCTAGGTAAGTCCTTTCATACTAAAAACAATACCAAATAGATTTTTTGATCTTAATATAAGATTATCAACACTTGATTAGATTTCATTTTTGCAGTGTATATGTCATGATGTCATGGATTAGTTTAAAGAGAATTTTGAATTTCCCCTATTGGGGATCAATAAAGTATCTATCTATCTATCTAAATTGCCACAACTCCAACAAATTGCCATTATAATTTTGTTTACCTAAAAACTTCACTTTAACCATAAATATAACTATTATATATCCTCACTCAAAATGTTCAACTTATTTCATATTAGATTTTGTTTTCATTCTGCAGTTCACATTAGGTTACAGCAGCAAGATACAGAAGAAGGTGGTGGATTCAATAATTAAGTTAAAATACAAAACACAGGATCATGATAACTGTAATATGTTTGAAGGACACCTGAATGGGCACAATGCTGGGGATCAGAAATTAAGATATTGTCCAACAGTGTATTTTTCTCAGTGGTTGCGGTGGTTATTAGATTTGTGAACCCTCTAGACTGGAACAACTCATAGATTGGTTTCCTTCCATTGGCCAGCAGGTCCTCGTTGAAATCCCCACAGACAATAACTGGACCATCAGCTATGACATGTAAAGAGTCCAACAGATGACAGAGATTTCGCATGAATAAGTTTGTGCTGTAATCTGGTGGTCTATATATCACTGCAATTAGTGCTGGAACTGGGGACATCACTTTCACTACCAAGAATTCAAGGTCAGTCACCCCCTGTATGTATGGCACATGATGGGCTTGAACATGGCTTTTCACAAACACAGCAACTCATTCTTCTGTGCTAGATGAGAAAGAGTAAAGTATGACACGTGTCTGTTGCGCTTATACATACGATAGTTCTCCAACTGGATGTTTTCTGGAACAAATGTGCCAAAAAGGTGTGTCTCTGTAAAACACAGTACGTCTGTGAGGCACATTTCATGGTGTTTCTTGACATCTTGAATATGAGCTGACAGTCCCTCTGTGTTATGGTGAATCAGTGTCAGACTTGATGATGAACTGTTTGATGGGACATGGTGGAGAAGGGGCATAGCATTTGCAAAATCTGCTCTCTGCATTTTTTCCAAAGAGATTGATACTTCTGGATCGGAGTAAATCTTTTTTTCGTCAAAATCAATTATGCGCAGTCCACGCAATGAGGTAGTTCTGCTTAGGCCCACATATGCCATACCTGGTTCAAAGATTCGGTACAATGAGACCACGGCTATAGCACGGGACATTCCCTGGCATTTGTGAATGGTCACACTGTAGCATAAGGAAATCCCGAACATACATCTAATGACACCTTTTTTGCTCAGACGTTCCTCCATTCTTTCAATATACACCAGGTTGTCTGCTCTGCCCGGCACTTTGTTGCGATGTCTCTGGCCAGCGTTTGGATCGTCTAGGTCAATGCCTATCTTCTTCACATCAGTTTTGCCATTTTGGACCTGGTAAACGATTTTGCCAATCTTTCCAAATGAGCCATTCACGAGTCCATCTTCTACATCTATGTTTCTGATGAGCATCACACGGGCACCCTCAGTAATTTGCAGTCTATCAGGTAGATCCCCTTTACGTCCTTCAAAGGGTGCTTTCTGTTTCTCCATACGACCAGTTTGAGGATCTTTTCTGTAGTCATGGGCTTCCACATTGACCAGTTCAATATAGCAGAGATGGTGTCTGCATTGCGTTTATCCACTTCTTTGTAGCAAAAACATGCAGGACGTCTTTGGGAGAATCCTCAGCTTGACATATGGCCTGGGAAAGTAGAGATCTGTCTGCTTCAGTCAATGGCTCATCCTTGCGTTTCACTCTAATCCTGTTAAGCAGCTCAGCAAATGCCACATCATCTTTTTGGCGCATTATTTCTGTGAGAGTGACCATTTGGAAGTGATCCTTCCAGAAATCAACAACATGATTCTCGTATACGCAGAGTGGTTTAGCTTTACCTGGCGCAGGGAGTTGGTAAAAATCGGCAAAGACTAGCACACTCACACCACCAAATGCCTTTTTACTCCCCTTTATTTCTTGTAACCTCCAATTGACATAGGCAAAGAGTGGTTTTGATACCATGGACACTTCATCAATAATAATAATCTCAACACTGGACATGGTTACTCTCAATTCATCCAGACGGTTTCCAAGGCACTGGTAAGGTGGTTTAAGGCTTCTTGGCAGTTTCAGGACAGAATGCAGTGTCTTGCCTGATATGTTAAAAGCTGCTGTGCCGGTAAATGCTGTGAGAAGGACAGTGGGCATGGACATGTCTCTTTCCTCTGTGATGCGGGGTAACTTGCGGAATATCTTTGATGCCTCTGTGTAGATGCATTTGATAAGGTGAGATTTGCCAGTTCCAGCTCCACCAGTGAAAAATTGATCGGCACTCTGTCCACACACGCGTCTCATGCACCACTTACGCACTGTATAGAATATGGATGCCTGCATTTGATTTAGATTTTGGTACATGTTTCGGACAACAGTGGGGTCTATTTGAGGAGCCTCAAACATTGGTACCTCACTTCCTCTGCTTGTGGTACTTGTGCTGTATTCAGGAATATAATCTTGTTCATTTATATTGTCCGAGGTTATTTCCTCACGCTCTGAAATGCACTCAAGGCGAAGAAGCTCTGTCTCAGGAGCGAGGGTTGTCCATGCATCCTCCACAGGCCCATTTTCTTCCAAACTCTCCCTGGCTTTCTCGATGGCCTCACTGTTTTTTTCAAACTGTGATCTTCTCTCTTTGACAATAGAAAATACATTCTCTGGATCGTCTTTTCCAGGAAGCTTTACAGAACCTGTCTTGTAAAATGACTCGTACGTTGGAAAACCAGTGGGTTTCAACTGTGAATCTGATCGGTAAGGGAGGTACAGTTTGAGTAACGTGCCATAGAATTTCTCTGGAGCTTTTGTCTCTGAAAATCGGGCGTATCTGATGATGGCAGGTCTACCAGTTCGCTTCTGGATAAATCCCATCTCATTCTGGAGAGGTAAAACTTTCTTTCCTTGTTTTTGCATACACCACTCTGTACGTGGAAGCAAAATCGGCCAAACACATTACTGTAAACTCTTCAGTATCGGGTCTGTTAATGTATTTGTCTGCCAATCCAGACATCCAAACATTCTCTGACTCTGGAATTCTGTCATTCAAAAACCTTAAAGGGACGCTCATTTTCAAAGCATTGTCATCAGTTGGTATAAATATCACATTTCGAGAGCAAGATTTCAGTTTCAAGCTACAGACTCATGCAACAGCCTCTTGAACACTAACTTCTCTGTTTTTGGAGTATGCTTGCATGATCTGTTTCATTTAGTCACAATCAGATGTATTGGCTTGAGAGGTGTCTGACACAACTCGCTTCAGATACTCACTCATCTCATGTTCAGCTTTGGAAATATACGACAAGATGTACATCAGACAGGAGTAAGGGTTAAGGATGAACTGAATATCCATGTTTGCATTCCATGCCCTCAGCAAATGTGGGTTGTAGCCATTTATCCAGCAGTCTTTTGGTTTACGTTTCATCACCAGTGTGCTGGACGTTGTTAATGAACTTACACAGTTTAAGTATTCTTCACAGTTTAAGTTGCATTGTGCAAGTAGCTGTGGGATGCTTTCACATGATGATGTTGGATCACTCAGTAATTCCCACACAGGCTTCAGTTTTCTTTTGGCATCTTCAGGAGACATGAAGGCACGGTCACAATCTGCCTCATCTTCAGATTCGTCCAAATGCTCAACTGGCATCGGTCGTGTTATGAATGTGTTCTCTACTGCCTGTTTAGGAAATCCAAAACGACAGTGCTTATTTCCCTTCTTACATGACTTGGAGTGACGTTTGCTGTGAGTCTGCACTTCTGTAACAATTTTAAAAAGCTCAGGGTCTGTGTTTGGATCAGGCAGCTGGCATGTTATATACTTGTCAACAAACTCACACACTTTCTCATCTGGGTCCTCCTCAAATACAGGTGCATTCTTACACCAAACCAACATATGTATATGTGGTGAGCCTCTAGCTTGATACTCCACCCGGAAAAAGTAGTCAACAACCTCACCAATGGGCTGCGCTGGTGACAGGATCAGGTGTCTGAGTAGTGCATCAACGCGTTTGTCAAACATGCGCATGGTGGTGACAGGGTTGCTACGCAATATCTCGCATTTTGAGGCCCAGTCAAGCTCAGAAACGTCAACCTGCTCTCCTTGCTGTGTCTTTATTGTTTGTATGACCTCTGGCCATCTCATTTCGGCAGCACTAAATGTACAGAAGAATGTTGGGGTACCCAGCTGGCGAATCATTGCAAAGAGATCTCTGAGGGTCTTTTCCCAGTAGGCAGGTGTTCCTCCCAAAGGATGAACACCTGCCTACTATTTTGCGTCCATCTCTGGTCATGGGTTTTCCTTTACGGAGTTGAATCGACATAGAAGACTTGGCCAAATTCATTTCTGTGACAAACTGTGCAAAGAAAATGTAATTGGAGTCGAGAGCAAATCGATTGTCAACAGAAAAAAGACGTGCATTGAAGTATCTGCTTGGCAATAATTTGCTGAGTCTATGTGTTTCATCTAAAGTGTTTGTTCCGGTGGGGAACTGCACAGGGAAAGCCATTGCCTCTAGTTTAGGAACTCTGAAAAAACTCACTGGCCTGTTTCCTTCAGCTGGTGCCACACACTGCAAAAACTGCTTATCTAACAAAATCTAACCAAGTGTTATTAATCTTATATCAAGATAAAAAAAACTAGTTGGTATTGTTTTCAGTATAAAGAGACTTACTTAGCGCTTTCTTGTGAAATCATTTGACTTAATTTAAAAAAAAATGGACTTATTTTAAGACATCTCATCTTGAAAACAAGCAAATTTGTCTGCCAGTGCGTTAAGCAAATTTGTCCTAAAAAAAAGCAAATTTGTCTGCCAGTGCGTTGAGCAAATTTGTCTTGATAAGACTCCTTAAAATAAGTTAAAGTCTTCTTAAATTAAGTCAAAATGATCTTTCGAGAGGGCGCTAGGTAAGTCTTTTCATACTAAAAACAATACCAAATAGATCTTTTAATCTTAATATAAGATCAATAACACTTGGTTAGAATTCATTTTTTGCAGTGCAGTGAATATGCCCTCTCCAAATGTCATCATTTCCTGTGCAAAATCAGCTGGCTGTAAGCATGAATCTATTGAGCAACCACCATTCTGCTGACTTGTACCTTGCTCAGTGTCAGGTGAATCCTGGTCAT
Organism: Alosa alosa; assembly: GCF_017589495.1. Classification (NCBI taxonomy): domain Eukaryota; kingdom Metazoa; phylum Chordata; class Actinopteri; order Clupeiformes; family Clupeidae; genus Alosa; species Alosa alosa. The sequence goes on from NC_063190.1 coordinate 1,446,077, forward strand.
CGTGGAACTCCTGGTTTTCAATATTGTGCTGATTGTCTACAGTATTTCTTTCCAAAGTTCTCATTTCAGTCATGTCACAATGCATCTGTCGTCCAATGCATCTGTTGCCATGACACTGAGCTCATCATTGATTCATTCTCATTTGTCATGCCACTCATTCCGTCCTCAAAGACCAGTGTGTCATCTTTTATACTCATGTCCCTGTATTCAGAATGAATCTCTCTCAATTTTGTTAGGGCACATAATACTTTGGTCATGTCAACAGTCTGGAACTGGTAATGCCCTGTATAGGCCATTCTTCTTTTTAACTTCACTTTCAAAAGCTGCGACTGGCTACTGGGCCTCGGCAAAGCATCGACTGTTGCTTGTATTTCTGAGGGTACACAAACAATTCCACCATGTATTAATTTCTGTTGGCCTTTGGGGAGACTGATTATTTTTGCAAATGGTATGTACTTTGCTATTAGGTGCCTCTCAAGTATATTCATATTGCTGAGTTCTGGGGGAATTGGTGAGAGTTCTAACATATTGATGACAGCAATCGGTGGCATTTTTCCTATTTTCAAGTTATCTTGGCAGCTATAACAAATCCACTCTGCCTTTTTTTCAGGTGAACAACAAGATTCAAGGGAACTGCACTGATCGTTACATGTATGCACATATTTCCCTGTCAAGCATCTCTTCACCATGTCTGGGTTCCTTTGATAAGATTCATGATTGCACTTTTTCACCTGATTATAAAATAAAGCTCTGTGACATACTGTGCACACATAAGTAGGGCCGTTCTGTACAGCCATTCTGAAAGATGCAATACTCGAATGCAAAAGGGTGCTTTCTATCGGTGTTGACTGTTCAGTGTCTTGCTCAGATCTATGAGATCTTATCTGTTGGTACTTGCGCTGTATATGTAACGCACAACGCATTTTATGAAGCATTTTCTGGAATCTGTCATTGCCAGATTTATTTCTCTGTAGATAACGATAATACCTGAAACAGGGATCATTTCTGTATCTGTCAGTGAAAGTTTCTCTCTTTTTTTGTCTGTAATTAAGAACGCGTGCATAATGGCTTCTCATGGCCAATTTCTGCCTTGAGCGGAAATCACTTTGTGAATAACGCTGCACTGTAAAAAATGACACTACATCTTACTGCAGTAACACAAGTATACTTTACTTACTATAGGCTGACCTAGTGTTCTTACTAGAGTAACATTAGTAATGTGCCGAACTTGCAACAATGGGGTCTAAAACTTGAGATACACGAGTAAGCTTCACAACTCAGACCTGAGTAAACTGGACTCACGCAGTGTGCACAGCGCACAGTTAGCAGAGGGAGCATTCTGGATTCCACAGCCAACAGTCGGCAGTGTTACGGTGGTGCTGACTTTTGGGATGGGAGTGTAACGCAGCTTCACCAGTGACTTGCTCTGTCTGGTAAGTTTACAGTATGTATTAATGTGTCAAATGTTTACAGTATAGGTTGAACTAACAGCATTTGTGCAAAACTGTACATTCGGTTTCATTAACAGCTGGGGTAATGTTAAGTTCAACTTGCTAAGTGGCCGATATATGCGCTAGCTCCTAACAGTTTGCAGCTAACTGATAGCAGCTAGCTTCTATGCGAGTTAACACCAAAGAACACTGCCTCAGACCATGCAGAGCAGAAAACAAATATTCTAGGTATTCAAGCCCTTTGATATTTTTTATGTTATCGAAGTTATGAGGAAGTGGTGGCGCCTGGGGTCTAGAACTAGGCTGTATAAATTTGCCAATAGCAGTTGTCTTCATGAGCTCTCTTAATGAAGTTTAGTTCTAACGTTAGCCATTTCTCATGAGAAACGCTTGCTAGCATGCTAAGTTGATTCAAAACGTGTAAAGATTAAACTGTGTATGGTTTACGTCGATATTCCTACTGTATTGATAAAACAATTAGGATAATTGGACTCATAACCTTACTGACTGAGAAAGCCATGGTCTTTTATCTAAAATCTTTCGTTGTGATTTAGCAAGAGGACTTAGGTTGCAGTGTGTGGAATTTGAATGAATGTGCCGTTATTGAGGTGCAAAATGGCATCCATATAATTCCAACGTATGATTGACATTTTAAATTCTATTGTGATAAATGTACTAGGCCTGAAGCAATAGAGAAAATTAAGTTGCCAAATCATAATATTTTTAGCTTAACAGTATTAATTAGGTCTCTGGAGAAATGATTTAAATTAACATTTAATGTAATAAACTTAATCAGCTGTTTTAGTTAAACATGGCCAATAGATGCATATTGATAATAATTTTGCCCTCTTTTTCTTTTTGCAGTTGGAAAACTGAAAATGCAGAGCAATGAACTGGACATGTAAGTTGTGCTTGTTTGGATGTGAAGTCAGAGGTCAGTTGCTCAAACACTACTGATTGAAACATGGAGGTTACACCAGAATATGACCGAAAAAAACTGCAGAGGGTGGTGAAAACTGGCCAACGCATCACCGGTTCCTCACTCCCCTCCATCAAGGCCATCCAGGGCAAGTGATGCTTGCGTAAGGCGCGCAGCATCAAAGACTGTTCTCACCTCAACCACAGACTGTTCACCCCACTCCCCTCTGGGAGGTGTTACAGGTCTCTCTGCACCCAAACCAGCAGGTTCAGAGGAAACTTCTTCCCTGCGGCTGTCACCCTACTGAACTCTAGCTCTGCATCCCGGTGACAACCAACCAACTAAGCCCCCGCCCAATGCCTCCTTGCCTGTGCCTGTTGAGGTGTCCACCACGACCATGGAAACCTTTGACGGGGACACCCAACCCCCCATGGACAATTGCACTACCCTATTCCACCCATAGTGTTCTATTTATTTACAAATGTACATACTGTAATTACACTTATACCTGGCATTTTCTACTGCTCTTCATACTATTCATCCTGCACATACACGTATTCTTACTACTGTTATAATGTTACTGTTTCTGCACTACAGTACTGTTACCACACTGCACATAGCTGTATACTGTACATATATGTCTATATGGTTCATACCGAATATCCATATTTATTCTGCTAATACACTGCACATATTTATACCTAATTTATATTACTCTAAACCACCTTCTGTAAACCAACTGTATACTACTGTTTTACACCGTGATATTTCTTATCCTGTCTATGCACCACCTGTCTTTGTATATCAGATTGCATTTTTTCTGCTTTTTGCACTTCTAGTTAGATGCAAACTGCATTTTGTTGTCTTTGTACTTGTACTCTGCAAAATGACAATAAAGTTTTCTAATCTAATAGTGCCAACTATTTGTGTATATTCTGCAAGTAAACTTTACTATCCAACATAAAGTACCCTTTACAACTTAAAGTAAGGGTAACTCATTTAACAGTAGTAAATACAACTTTGTTTCAAGTAAGCTTTACTTGAGGGCATGAAGTAAACTTTACTAGTTGGAAGTAAGTAACCAGAACTTTAAAGTCTTAAGTAAGGATAACTTCTTCTAAGTAAGCATTACTTGTAGACATCAAGTAAACATAACTTGGAAGAGAAAAGTTTTGTTTACTTAACTTATTTAAGGCAACGAGTTTCCACCCTTTTTTCAAGTAACCATTACTTATTATTTTTTACAGTGTGCTTAATGTAAGCTTGTTGCTTCAAACGGTAATTTTCATCACAGCTGTAACGGTGCTTAATGTAAGCTTGTTGCTTCAAACGGTAATTTTCATCATGGTTGTAAAGGAGCTTTATATAAGCTTGTTCCTTTGACCTGAAAATTGGATCCTGAGCGTAACGACTGGTGATGTATGATTTTTTTTGCAATTTATAGGTAGGGTCATGCATGTATTGATGTCTGTAGTGACATTTCTTACGCTGATTGTGTTCTGTGTTTGCATATCTGTTTCTTGCATACTCCAGCTTTTTTGCCCGGTTCTTTTCATACTTTTGATGTTTTGCCCTATTCTTCTCTTTGGTTGACATTTCAAAGCTTTACTTGAATTTTCCTTTCCTTGATCTTTGTTATGTTTACATTTAGTTGAGGAAACCGTAGGCTGCACATTGTTATTAATGGTGTCTGTCTGTTCATTGTGGATAGTTGCCGATACAGTAGACTGCATATTGTTATTAATGGAGCATGTCTGTTCATTGTGGATAGTCCTATCAGATGTGAACGATACTGGCATCAACTCGTAAATCCATTCATCGCTTGAATCAACCAGGGCCCAGAACACAAGCAGCCGGTCTACCATATCAGTAAAATTAGTAAAGGTCAACATTGCTGCAGTACCATTCTCAACTTGGAGTCCTTGAGCTGTCCTACTGTGATCAAACCACCCATATCTCTCACAGTTATCCTTAAACAAAGCAATCGTAAGACTCCCTACAGTTAGTAATGCATAGTTGACATCACTTGATAAACAATGCAGTCTGTCAGAGAGCTTTAAAAAGTCTGCAAGATCAGGTCCCTCTTGTCTAAGATAACCATAACCTGATGGGTACTTGTGAACATGATAGATCTCTCCGTAGATTTCAACATGGTCAGGTAGCTCATCCATAGCCAAGTGAGCTGGTGCCACATTGCCACCTGTGCTTAACATTATCTGTGCATCACTATACATCGAGTTACCTTTCTGCAAAACGTAGTCGAGATCATCACTATTCAGCATAGCTCGGTGATGAAGAACAGCAAGAAATGTCAAGGAATTGCATGTGCACTGCTTGTTGGCGTTTACACCATACCTGTTATGACCTTGACTGTGTGATCCCATAATGTGGAAAATGCCATTCTGTTCCATCTCCCTTTGGGCAACACTGAGCTCTTCTCTTATCTCCAACTCCTGTTGTGTAAATGAAGACTGACCGGTTGTTTCAACTTCAGTGAGGGCCAACATTCGCCATCGTCTATTTGAGCTTCTGAACGGCGGCCCTGTACCATGCAACTAAATGTATTGGACAAGTGTGTAGGCTGAGATTGACCATATCCTCAAAATACTATGCTATATTATTTATATATATATACACACACTATATAATACAAAATATAAACTACAACTGTATTGTGCAACTAAATGGAGGGTAGTAAAGTCAGCTTTACAAATTACTTACAGTATTATTATTCAGATTACATAGGCCTACAATATTCTTGAAAACCACTTACTAGCTTAGAGTATAAAGATGTTAAATAAGATGTTAATTCAATATTGATCAATATCCTTTGTTTTAATACATGTGCTTGGGTCCAGAAAATAAATGGTACTGTAGAAACAGCAGCACAATGACACTCCAGAACACACAATGAAGCTACAGAATAATTTAATGGTCAGGGAGAGATCAGATGGTCAACAGAGTAACATAGGTCTCAGTTAATGGTATTTGATGGTGATATAGACTGAAGAATAAGAGTCAGCTCTTCAGATGGTCAGTTTTAGACTAAATCTAGGTTAGAATCTCAATCTTTGCACAGTTCAGGTCTAAAAGCAGAGGTCTAACAACACAGCTAAGTTTCACAGATTTCACAACACCGGTATGATTCAAAGGTATGAATGGCTGACAGATATGATTTACAGGTATGGTTCTCAGAATGAGTCTCAGTATAGTTCTCAGGATAAATCTCAGTCTAGTTCTCAGTAGAATTCTCAGGATAAATCTTAGTAGAAGTCTCGGTATATGTGCTCAGATATGTTCAGATATGATTCACAGGATGGTTCTCAGGATAAATCTCAGTATAAATCTTAGTAGAAGTCTCAGTATGTGCTCAGTATAGTTGTCAGGATAAATCTCAGTATAAATCTTAGTAGAAGTCTCAGTTTGTGCTCAGTATAGTTCTCAGGATAAATCTCAGTATAAATCTTATTAGAAGTCTCAGTATGTGCTCAGATAGTTCTCAGGATAAATCTCAGTATAGTTCTCAGGATAAATCTTAGTAGCAGTCTCAGTATGTGCTCAGATAGGTATGTGCTCAGATATTGTCTCAGATATGTTTGTAGGTATTAGTAGGTTATGTTGTCAGTGATGTATGGTTGTTGTGCACACAGAAAGGCAACCAGCCACCAATCTGTATAGTTTTCAGAATAAGTCTTGGTATAGTTCTCAAGATACGTCTCAGTATAAATCTTAGTATGTGCTCTGATATGTTCAGATAGGTATGTGCTCCAATATGTGCTCAGATATGTTTGTATGTATATTAGTAGGTTATGTTGTCAGTGTGTTGTGCACACAGACAGGGACCCAGCCACCAAACTGGTCTGGTCTGGAACAAGCCTGAAAGACAAAACCAACAAACAAGTTAAACACTGTCAAAAACAAAGAATGCCTACAATTATTCATTACAACTTAAATATCTAAAAGTAATGTTGTTGCACCATCAAGCTGTAGTGGTAGTTCAATATACTGTAATATTTCATTTCCTCTTCATTGCTCAGTAAACAAAGCAGAATTCTGTGTATGATTCATTTCAGTTTAAGGCAGGTGATACTGATGTAGGTCAGCGAGTTGAGCAAGGCAAGGGCAAAACTAGCTTAAACAGCTTGCTAGGTCTGTCAGTCACATTGTTTCCACTGATTACAATACACTAACAACAAGTGGGAAAATGGTAATGAAAAAGCAGCTTTAGTCTGGAAGCAGCATAGCTGTTATGAAAACAAATCGTAACAGCTAGCTGAGGAAAATAACTATTGCGTATCACGTTGGAACAACTGTAACATGACAATTACATTAATTGTATGATTGCAATTACCAAAACACAAATACAATTCATTTATAGTAGCCCATGTCCATAGTTCCAAGCCCATTAAACTGCCACATTCACAATGGAAAATGTCAGGCCAATTACATACTTGAGGAAGCACTCTATGACTAAAGGAATTTGCTGAGAAAATCTTCTCAAACAGTTTGATAGAGGCCATTATATGCCACTGACAAAGTATAGACAAACAACACAGCTGTTCTAGGTGCTAAAGATGGAAATCATTTAAACTTCATACCTGAACTTCAAGTCTGCAACACAACCAATGAAGACGTGAATGGAAAAGTCTTTAAAAAGACTATTACTCTGTGCTGTGAAAAATAAATATGTGAGAAATTGTGAAAATGTTTGTAACATTGCAATGCAACATTCAATTATATTAAAACATGACACACAAACAATGGACAGTATATCTAAGCCTGTCAAACTGCGACAGACTATGACCACATTATCAAAGATGATCTTCTGAAGGCAAATTTGAGGCAAGGCCAGACAGACTATTTCATATCATTTTGAGCTGTTGATTCTGAATATTTTGTTTAACAGACTGAATGAGCTTTAATGCTGAGATAGGGAAAATCCTCTCATACAGTTTGATAGAGGCCATTATACACCACTGACAAAGTTTAGACAAACAACACAGCTGGTCTAGGTGTTAAAGGTGGAAATAATTTTGACTTCATACCTTAACTTCAAGTCTGCAACACAACCACGTGGATGTGGACGTGGAAGACGTGAATGGAAAAAGTCTTGAAAAAGACTATTACTCTGTGCTGTGAAAAAGAAATATGTGAGAAATTGTGACAACTGTTGTAATATTGCAATGCAACATTCAATTATATTAAACACGACACACAAACAATTGACATGCAGTATTTCTAAGGCTGCCACAAACTGGGACCACATTCTCAAAGATGATCTTCTGATGGCAAATTTGAGGTGAGGCCAGTGAACAGACCATTTCATATAATTTTGAGCTATTGATTCTGAATATTTTGTTTAACAGGCTGAATGAGCTTATTAACATACGCCTGCATTGTTAATGCATTACAGGTGAATAGGGTTAAAAATATAGCTCCATCAAACTCCCCTAGTTGACTTCCTTTTTGTGTTGCAGGTTCAAAAAAACAAAACATGTTTAGATACATAAATTGCATTATTCTCATTGATTTATGCACGTGCTAGGCTACAACATACGTAAGTTATAGGTGAGAATGATGTAGAAATTAGTAGCTTCTAGGCCAAGTAAGCATATTCTGTATGCTGACAACACCAGCTACCTCTAACTTCTGTAACGTGTGTTTTAAAATGTAGTCGCTAACCAGTGGTGGAGGAAGTACTCAACCTCAGTACTTTACTTTACTCAGTAAAAGTACAAATACACAGAGAAATATTTACTTTAGTAAAAGTAAAAGTACCACAATGACAACCCTACTTAAGTAAAAGTAAAAAGTACCTGCTTTTAAATGTACTTTAAGTATTAAAAGTAAAAGTACCATCTGTGGCCCAGTTTACATTCTGACCTACAATTCTAGAGACTGTAATTCTGGTTATCTACTAGGGTGATCTGCTGAGTAATATCATTCAGCAAAACACGAGAGCCTGAAGTTTAACGGGGTAGACAAGGGAAACGTCGGGTGGATCGTAATGCCAATTATGCTGATTGAACAGAAAAGTTGCTGAGAAAGGTGTCTTTATGATTAAGTTCAGTTTCACTTGCGCAGACGATAGACATTGAATGAGCGCTCACGTTACTACCCCCAAATGGGAGGCTATGCATCTTTATTTTTATTTTTTTTTTTTTTTTTTATTTGCAAACATCATTGACATTACAGAAAATGCAACACTACGACATGCACATGAATACTACATCGACAAACAGGCGTACATTACATAAACACATACTGTAACTTAACAAGACATCACATTGACTTGGCTTCCACAAACATAACACAACATAACATTAATAACAGAAAGGCTAAGGATGATTTTTGCGTCCAGGATGATTACAGATATGATTATCAGGGATGAAATTGATGACCGGAATGAAAAGAAGGGGGATGGGGGGGGGGGTGCGGATGGTAGCTCTAAGAGTGTGAATGAGGTGGTGTTGGGATGGGGGGGGGGATGGGGGTGAGGGGTAGTGAGTATGTGAGGATGTATGTGTGTGTGTGTGTGTGTAAAAGATATGTATAAGGCTGGTTTGCTGTTGGGCCAGGAGGAGAGAAGCTGGAACATAGAGAGGGAGAGAGGGAGGGTTTCAGGAGAGGAGTTGTAATTATTCTATTAATGATAAGTATAATAATAGGAATAACTGATTGCCTGGTTGATTGCCTGACTGATTGCCAACCTGGGCACCCATTAATGGCCACAGTTCCACCCAGCCCCTGCAGTTATACTGCGACGAGCTGACAGAGGGGAGGACCTGCGTGCCACCCATCGCCTCAGGCCCCCAGCATATGCACACATCCCCACTACCACGACCAACCACACCTCGCCCCCAGACCTTCACCCAACACGCCACTCTTGACCTAAATATGTACAGTATGTGAATGGCTAGGTTGGGGGTCTATCTAGAATGTAGCATTAAAAGAAGTGGGCATGCATGGTGAATATCTGTCAGGATTTCCCCATGCACACCACACTTACCCTGTGTAAGATGTATGCCTCAACAATGTGTGCATTAAAATAAGTGAGGCATGCAGATAGACACCTGATGAGGCATCTACCTGCACTCCACTCTTACCCTAGCCTGTTTTGTAGTTTTTGTTTATGTATGTCACCTAACATGTAGTGCGATTAAAAAGAGAGTAAAGCGTGCTGTGTGCTTCCAGGACAAGGCGTGTGCATGAGCGTATGAGGAGGGTGCACACCGGGGGCCCAGGGCCAATAGATAACCCACAGGACCCAACCAATGCCAAAACCACACAGCGACCCGCCAGGACCGAGTCTCCCAAGCCATCCAATGGGGCCCGGCAGAATAACGATGGGAGAGGCAGAGAGAAAGAGTGAAATTAGTAAAGTTATCAGAGAATGTAAATAAAAGGGGGAGGGAAAGAAGGGGATGCTATTTATATTACTACTACTACTACTACTAATAATAATAATAATAATAATAATAATAATAATAATAATAATAACAATAATAGTTCCAGCTACCCTCCCCTGCCTAGTGTTCGATGATATGTGTATCTGTTGATGAAGTGTGTTATGATCGTGTGGAGATGGAACTCAGGCAAAGAGGGTCAGGACTGTAAGTAGGTGATAAAGGGGTACCAAGGAGAGGTTGTTTCCTGAGTATTGATTAAGTTTGTAGTTGATAGGTTTTCTAATGATATATAGTCTGTTAACAAGTTTTTCCAATGAGTGATGTGAGCTTTTTTTCTTAGATATCCAGTTCATGAGGATTGTTTTCTTGGCGATAGTCAGCTACCAGTAGTGTTTTATTGCGGAGTTGCTTAAATTGACTGTGGATGTATCACCAAGTATGCATAAGGAAGGGGATGCTGGGATGTGACAGCCAAAGATGGAAGAGAGAGATTTTGTGACACTCACCCAGAAGTGGTTGATTGGAGTGCAATGCCAAACCGCATGAATGTATGTATCTGGGTTATTTTGTGTGCAGTGAGTGCAAAGATCCGAGCCAAACCCCATTTTTGCCAATTTATGTGCAGTGAAGTGGAATCTGTGAAGAACCTTGTATTTTATTAGTTGTAGATTACTATTCTTTGTCATGAGGTAGATGTTTTTGCACATTTTGGTCCAGAAGTCGGCACCGGGAGTAATTGATAATTGATATGCATCTTTATTTAATCACACACAATTAAGGAATATTTCCTAATCTGGAAAATGTTACGTTGTGTGACAGAAGCATGGGCATAGCCTGTAACTTCGCTGATCCGCGGATAGCAATCTCATCGGAGAGGAGGCCCTAACGCTGCAGATAACAGACAGAGAAAGGCACAGAACACAGTTGCATGTACAGTGTAGCCATGGGTCTGGTGAATATAGCCTACCGAATGCAGATGGCTACAAGCTCACGCTTTGCCTGGTCTAGACTAGAAGCTTATGTTTCTAAGAATGCACATAGCGCTCCAGAATCTTTGGTAGCAACCCCGGTAAAACAAACGTGTTTGTCAGAGAAAAAAAACTGATCATAAAATGTATCGTAAAAAGGAACGATGGTATTGTAGAAATGTAGCAGAGTAAAAGTACAGATAATTGCTGTAAAATGTAACGAAGTAAAAGTCAAAAGTATGCACTATAAATTTTACTTAAATAAAGTACAAATACGTGGAAAATGTACTTAAGTACAGTGACGAAGTATTTGTACTTCGTTACATTCCACCACTGTCGCTAACTAACTATGAGCCTAAAATGGTCCTTTTACCTTGGTATCAACGTTACCAAATGCTGACCGAGATTTGAGTCGCACAAACACTTCAGCGGTGTTTAGTAAAATAAAAAGGAGTCATGGCTTTTACTAAAATGTGAGGGTAAGAGGCTAACGGTACAAGTTACGAGCAAATATCAATGACGTTAACGAGTAACATTTCTAGCTTCTAGGCCTGTAACTTAACCTGAGCCAGTTATCCATACTTTTTGGTTAACGTTAACGTTAGGTAATGTTAGTAATGAGCAAATATAGTGCTAGCTGAGGTTTGACTGTCGTTAGCTTAATATAATGCTAACGTTAACGTTTGACTGTCTTAAGCTATTTATAACGTTACCTACAGCTAACCGGTTACTGTAACGTTAACGTTTGACGTTAACGTTAATTAACAGTGGGTTTCCTTACATAACACATATCAACGGCCATTCATTTCACACATATAACGTTAATGTTAACTTACATGACATAATGTTTGACGACATAGTTCTAAATAAGTCAAATACCAAAAAATGGAACACTTACCTTGTCTGTAATTCTGAAAGATGAGGAGTACAGCAGGCGACAAAACGTTAACGTTCAGGTTTACCGCAGCTTTGGAATGGTAGGCTAGATTCTACTTCAACGTTAGATTGCTTCTAGTGTTGGAATGTTTTCACAGCTGTAAAGCTTAATTAGCACTCACGTAACAATGCATCTTTGCCGCCAAAGCGTCTCAACGTTAACTCAATGGGAATGTATTGCTCTTTTATCGTAAATATCTCAAAAAGTATAAAGTTCACAAATGTAAAAAATACATTGTGCAATTGTCCGTTACAAGACCTTTGTAGGAGTGTTTGAATGACGTCAAACGGTTCAGTGGTTTTAGTGTTATTAAACGTCACATTTGGTCGGAAGAAGAATAATAAAAGACAATAACTAGAAAATGTAATTGCATTGCATGTAAATGCAATTGACTATTATCGCTGTTCTTCTTAATATTATTCTTATTCTTCTTCCGACCAAATTTGACGTTCAAAGGCTCTAAAACCACTGAACCGTTCGACGTCATTCAACCACTCCTACAAAGGTCTTGTAACGGGGATTTGTTCTATGTTTTTTCACATTTGTGAACTTTATACTTTTTTAGATATTTATGATAAAAGAGCAAGAAATTCTCATAGAGTTAACATTGACTGCCGTGGCGGCAACTTTTAGCATTATGACGTGACCTGCAGCTGAAAACAGTCAACAGCTGAACGCGAGCTACTAGGCCTACTACCACTAGAGCTGTGAATCTTCTGAACGTCTTCGCCTGCTGTGCCGTGGTCACTTTATTTGCTCGTAAAACTCTCATTCAGAGGCACATTTCTCTAATTACAGACAAGGTAAGTGTTCCGGTTTTTGGTGTTGGAGTCATTTATGTCGTCAAATATTATGTTATGTAACGTTAAGTTGTATGAAATGATGGGTCACAAATAGCTAAACTAACGTTATAATGTTAGGTCACGTTAACGTTATAACGTTAGGTAACGTTAACGTTAGTGAAATAGTTAACGTTAGCACCTTGCTACGTTGATGTTATTTAAGGAAACCCACTATTAATCAACGTAAATATGTCGTCAACTTTACAGTGACCGGTTAGCTGTAGCTTTAGATAGCTAACGACAATCAAATGTAACGCACTATCGTTACATTTGTTATTAGGCTAACCAGCAGCGTTTCTATAACCAGAGCCCGTCTGTCTTCTCTGCTAGAATGTTAACGTAGGCCTACAGATAGGCCTACTAATGGCTCTGGTTCTATTCAACATCAGGTCACTTTCCACAGGTTTATAGAATCAAGCACCTAGAATAGATTATGAATGCAGACTACATGGTGCTTGATTAGGCTATACTGTGTGAAGGGACCTGATGAAACCCATCATGTGTTTCATTCATGGCATGAATAACGTTACTCATTGTTGATGATCATAACGTTATAGCTTCTACCGTTCACATTTAGTTAAAGCTAACAAATATGTTACTGTTTTTATTTTACCAAATATTTAACGTTGTACACCGCTTGTTTGTGTATCAAATAGGCCAGGCTACGTTTTCATTCTACGCTCCTGATTCTAAGTAGCCTAAGTAAACACTATCACGGTATGCTATCGTTAGTCTATTGTTTTAGGTCAGGTCCCTTTCCACAGGTGTACAATCAAGCACCTAGGTTATGAATGCATTGGTGCTTGATTAATACTCCTGTGGAAAGGGACCTTATGAAAGCCATGAATAGGCTACTGCTAGGAAATGGACCATATCACTAAAGTCTTGTTAAAACACACTACAGAAGTTGAGCTGTACCGTTTGTGTTGTCAACATACGCTACAATAGTATGTTTACTTGGCTTACTCATTTCTGCATTGTTCTGGTCTATAAATTAAAGTGTAGCCTGGTACGTGAATCAAGCTTTCCAGTTGTAGTACATAGTAATCTGTAGGAAAAAATCTTGCTCACAGACCTAGCAAGCTGTTTAAGTTATAGCAGTTGGTTATCAAGATACTTAGTATCAGAATGATCTGTCCTTACTCATATGATTATTAACAGCAACAACTAAGCTGTTTATGTTTTATATTTAACAATAAAACACAGAATTCTGCTTTGTTTGCAATTTAATATTATAGGCTAGTATTTAAGCTTGATGGTACAACAATTGTATTATACTCTACCTTTTTTTTATTGTCCTAGAATTGTTGAGAGAATTGTTTAAAAAGCTTAAACTGTTTACCATGTTAGTCATTAGGTTAAAAATGTGTCAGCCTAATGTAATGTAACAACTTCACTTAAATAAATGAGTTGTATTAAACAATTTTACAATTGCAGACATTCCTTGTATTGTTTTGGTATAACTTGTTTGCTTTTGTCTTTTAGGTTCCAGACCAGACCAGTGGTGATGGCCGTGTATGACATTTTGTGTGTGCCTGTCTGTGCACACCTGTCAACCAATCAATGACAATGTTGCTAGAAACATACCTACTAACATACATTCTTACAAACATGTGACCATATCTCAACATATCTGTGCACATACCATTTAACCATACTGAGACTTATCCAAGATCTACACTGAGACATTCTGAGAACTATATTGTTGTGTGAGGACTATACTAACTATATGGAACTTGTATAGACCCTTTCAACAATAAAAACAAAAACAATGCTTGAACGTTGTATTTGGGCCCCAATCTACTTCCTCTGCATTAAGATACCATATGGAATGTTAAAACGGAAGCAAAGATCCTTGATTACTAGCAAGATAGAGCAACGTAATTCGTTACTATGGGAGCAAAACGGGACAGTTCCGGTCTGCATAAGTGGGAGTGTCACCCTTCGTCACTAAATAAACTTTTCTCTTAATAAGCAATAACAACAGATAAACATAATTGTGTTCACAGTATTATTGTCCATAATCATGTATGATACCAATGAATCATTCTTAAGGACATGATATGAATAATTTAATTAGTCATGTGAACCGAGCTAGCTAGCTAGCTTAAAATGCTATACAAGTGGATGGTAGTAGCTATGGCAATACAGCTATGCGCTAACAAGTGACTAGTAGTTGAAGGACTTCGCTTAAACTTAATATACTGTTGCAAATTAAGCTTTTGAGTATAAACTATCCACTTTAACTAATGTCAGTAGTGTTATGCAGCTAGTTGTCATTTCAAAGAAATTACACTTCTCCGTTTAAAATGTTACCTTAGCTAAGAGGCTAGCTAGCATGATAACAACCGGACAGTAACTGGCAGCAGCATGGTCTAATATTAAGTTATTTTATTACAAATCCGAACACTAAAAAATTACACTATTAGGCTGATCCCAAACACTTACAGATTATGACACAATTATTTCCCCCCCTCCCCTTGCAATAATCGAACGCGGAAATTGTCGAACGTTTGCGCCTCTCGCTCCGCTTGAACCCTCTCTGAAGTCTTGTGGGGCCAACTATGATGCTGATAATGGAACTCTCTTGAAAGGGTCTATACTTGTGAATCATATTTGTCAACCATTCATACCTTTGAATCATATCTGTGCTGTAACATCTGTGAAACTTAGCTGTGCTGTTAGTCCTCTGTTTTTAGACCTGAGCTGTGCTGTGTGAACATTAAGATTCTAACCTAAGTTCTGTCTAAAACGGATCATCTGAAGGGCTGACTCTTTTATTCTTCAGTATATATCAACATCAAATTTGACCTATTATCATTAACTGAGGCCTCTAGCTGTTGCTGCCAGTTCAGAATTAAAACTGATAAATAGATCTGTCTTAGGATAATATGATTGGCATCATCAAGTTCTGTAAGAATGCAAATTCAGACATCTGGTTTCTCCCTTATCATTATTGGTTAACTTTAAAATTGGTTTCAACAACTTTTTTGACTTCAAGCTTGCATTGGTTGTTAAGTGTTCATTAGTGTGTTCTGAGTATCATTCTGCTGTTTCTGCAGTACTGTATTAAAACAAAGAATTGTTGATCAATATTGAATTGACAATTTATTTGTACTGACTGTCATATACTCTAAGCTAACATCTAACCAAGGAAGTGGTTTTCAAAAATACTGTAAGTCTACATGTATGTAATCTGAATATTCATACTGTAAGTAATGTTATACACAACAGTTTTTACATTTACATGCAATGGTAATTCCCTGGAATTACATTTTCTAGTTCCAGGGAATTACCATTGCATGTAAATGCAAAAAAGCTGCTGTTTATAAAATTGTATTACTTACAGTATAATTATTCAGATTACATAGACTTAAAGTATTCTTGAAAACCACTTACTTGGTTAGATGTTAGCTTAGAGTACTGTATATGACAGTAAAAATAAATTTATTCAATATTGATCAAAATTCTTTGTTTTAATACAGCAGAATGAACACTTATCAACCAATGTAAGCTTGTTGTAAAAAAAAAATCAGTTGTTGAAACCAATTTTAAAGTTACCCAATAATGATTAGAGAGAAACCAGATGTCTACTGAATTTGCATTCTTACAGAACTTGATAATGCCAATCACATTATCCTAAGACAGATCTATTTATCAGTGGTAATTCTGAACTGGCAGCAAGAGCTAGAGGTCTCAGTTAATAGCAATAGGTCACATTTGATGGTGATATAGACTGAAGAATAGGTTGCAGCTCTTCAGATGATCAGTTTTAGACAGAACTTAAGTTTGAATCTTAATTTTTACACAGCTCAGGTCTAACAACAGAGGTCTAACAGCACAGCTAAGTTTCACAGATGTCAAATTGTATGATTCAAATGTATGCATGCTTCATATAGTTGTCGGCATAGTCCTCCTGTAACAATATAATACTCAGAATGTCTCAGTGTAGATCTCAGATCTACGTCTCATTATAGTTCAAGGGTATGTGCAGATATGTTGAGATATGGTCACATGTTTTTAGGAATGAATGTAAGTGTTAATGTCAGCGATGTATGGTTGGCAGGATGTGCACACAGACAGGCACACACAAAATGTAATACACGGTCACCACCACACTGGTCTGGCCTGGTCTGGAACCTAAAAGACAAAAGCAAACAAGTTAGTTATACCAAAAACAAGGAATGTGTACAATTGTTCAATACAACTTAGATATTTAAGTGAGATTGTTGCACCATAAATTTGTAATGGTAGTTAAATATACTAGCCTATAGTATTGCAAACAAAGCAACATTTTGTGTTTTATTCATTTCAGTTTAAGGATAGTTGATAGCCAAACAGTTTCAAGTAAACAGCTTAGAACACTTTGTAGGCAAAGGGTGTGTTGTTGCTGTTGATAATCATCAACTGAGTCTTAAGGATGGACCATTCTGATATTATGTATCTTGATAACCAACTACAATAGTTTATACAGCTTGCTAGGTCTGTCATCCACATTTTTTCTACAGATTACGATGTAGACCTACTGGTAACACTTTACTTGACGGGTGAGTTCATAACACATTCATAGCAGTTGTCATAAACTGCACATAAAGCATTCATGACTGTTTCATGAGACATGACTCAACATTCATACCAAACCTTTCATGAATGTGGAAGACGGAACGACGACAACTTGTCAAAATAAAAGTCCAACAATCGCAAAGCAGCATTGCCATTTTTGTTCCAAACCTCTTACCTGATCACATCACATCTGAGTCAATGGGCTACTCCAGTGCCAAAAAGACAGAACATGGTCAAGCAAATCATTTTTGTTTCATAAAAATGTATTTGTTTTATGATGTAACCTTTGCAGATGATTTCTCATCTTTTGCTACTAGGAATGTCCAACCTTTCCATGTTACACAAATACGGGTCAGCTGAATGTAGGCTAGTTTACCTCCCAGTGTTAAACTCAGTGATTACGAATACTTCACAACTTGTATAGTAAAGTGACATTCCATGAAGACTTCATAAGATATATTTATGAAATATTTACAAAGGCTGGAGAGAAAAATGGCAATGCGCCTTTGCGATTGTTGGACTTTTATTTTGACAAGTTGTTGTCATTCTGTCTTCCACATTCATGAAAGGTTTGGTATGAATGTTGAGTCATGTCTCATGAAACAGTCATTAATGCTTTATGCTCCACAGGTGTATTTAATCAAGAGCCAGATAGTATCTGTACAATATGATTAGGCTAGACTACTGTATCTGGTTAACGTTAACGTTGGTTAGTGAGCAAATGTAACGTTAACGTCAGTGATTAGCTGGGAGCAATGTTAGGTTTGATTGTTGTTAGCTAACGTTATCGAAACCTACGGCTAACCGGTCACTTTAAAGTTGACGACATACAGTAGCTGCTAGGCCTATTAACGCTGATAAGGTGGGTGCTAACGTTAACTATTCCCCTAACGTTATAACGTTAGTTTGGCTATTTGTCACCTATCATTTCATACAACATAATGTTTGACGACATAAATGAGTCAAATGCCAAAAATCGGACCACTTACCGTGTCTGTAATTAGAGAAGGACAGTCAGTTACGAGCAAGTAGCTTAAAGTGGGATCACGGCAGGCGATAAGACGAACCGTCAGAAGACTCACAGCTCCAGTGGTAGAGGTTGATTGCGTTCAGCTGCAGGTCACGTCATAATGCTAAAAGTTGCCGCCAAAGCGGTCAATGTTAACTCAATGGGAATTTGTTGCTCTTTTATCGTAAATATTTCAAAAAGTATAAAGTTCACAAATGTAAAAAATACATTGTACAATTGTCCGTTACAAGACCTTTGTAGGAGTGTTTGAATGACGTCAAACGGTTCAGTGGTTTTAGTGTCATTAAACGTCAAACTTGGTCGGAAGAAGAATAATAAAAGACGATAATAAGAACAGTGATAATAGTCCATTGCATTTACATGTGTAACCCCTTCTTAACGGGTGTGTGCACAGGCACTATTACAATACATAAACAATTAATTAAATGGCGCAAACAGGATCCTGAAGGTCTCAGCGGTGGAATGGTGAGCTGGCTGAGATTCCTGAATACCAGTAGGCTAACAATTACAGACAATAAATTCAATTGAATAGCGCGGTGCCTCCACTGTAAAAATACTACACTTACCGTATAGCTCGTGTATAGTGTATTCCTACAGAATTTAAATAATCAATGTGAAAATAATAAGACTAGTGGTGAAGGTAGTTAAATGAATTGCCAATACACCCTGGATATAAAGAAATATAATAATTAAATATTTATTTGATAATAGCCACGTCGTGGGCGTGACAACCCAAAAGCTGACAAATGTCAGGGCGAACAATTCACTCAAGGGAAAACCGAACGTTAACGAATGGTAATGTTAAAGGTTAAGCTAAACAGAGACCAGTGTGAAAGACAATACAATATACACAAGTCAAGTTAAATCACAAGAATATACCAATCACAACAGTATTATTAATCATCTATAATCAAATAAAACCCCAACCCCCAAAGCTGGCCGTTGGAGCTCGGTGGTGCACAGGGACGGCAGCTCTCTGAGCTGCAGGCAGGACAGCAACCGCTGAGCGGCTCTGCAACTCGCCGCCCGGTGATCCAAGCAGAGGCGAGCGTGTGTGTGTGTGTCAGTGTAAGTGCAGTTGGCGTTACTCACGACCGATCACTCAGAACCGGAAGATTCCGCTCAGTCCTGACACAGAGGAATCGGAGGCAGCTATGTCCCAGCTAGCCGAGGATGCGACTCCGGTGGAGGATATTGCTGCAGTCAGCCTGCAGTGCACACCTCAACAGCAGCAGCGGGTAGTTGGCGGTTGGCACTCCGGTGGGCTCAGCACCGGAGGCAAAACCCAGTCGTCCTTAGGAGGTCTGGCTCGGTGGGCCCAGCACCCGAAGCACAAATCGAGTCCGTCTCGAAGGAGAATGCAACAGGAGCTAGCTAGCAGGTCAGCTACCCAGGTCAGGATAGCTTCAGCTACAATAGCACTCATAGATATATGAATAGCACTGAACAAATAGCTAGCTAGACAAATAATAGCAGACCGGTAACTTAAAAGAGAAGGGGTAAGCAAGTACAATGTGCTGATGTTACGGAGTAAGTGGGCCTATGAACTTGTCCAATGGTCTCCACAAACTACAGGCAGCAAAGTATCCTCTCTCTCTCCAGTGCAAACCCGGACCGTGACTGACGAGCCTTCCCCTCTCTGAGGAGATGGAACCTTCACATTCCCGCGATTTGTGAGGGCATAAACAAATAACAAATAATCATTGGCTGCTTAAACAATTCAAATAAAAGCAAAACAAACAAAGACATTTGATTGGTTCACACACAGAATGTAGTAAATCACAGAAGCAAGTAAATTACAAAGCATTCTGGTACATGGAGTAAATTCATACAGTAACAAAAGAGTAGTACAAGGTTACTAAGCATACTGAAAAACGTCAATTTTGCAGGTGCTTACACTCTCCCCCCACCAATTAAACAGCATGCCCCCATGCTGAGTCACATAGGTAGAAAGATGAGGGGGAACCCAAAGAAAACAAATCAAATGACCAAAACAACAAACATAGTCTAGGACTCAAACACTAGCTATGGGTGTGATGGCAGGTGTGCATGGCAAAAGTAAAGGCATGCGTACACATGTGTTACATAGTGCTTGGGAGCTACACCACCAGGCATGAGAACTAGTGTAACCTGGCAGCACTGTTGTCATGTGTGAGGCTACTATGAAGTTGCTGCTCTGCACTCCTAGCTTGCAATAAGTCAAGCAGTTCCTTTCCCTATGTGACCTACGCACTACAAGGGGCACTGAGTCTGAAGGAGCTGCAGGGGTAGTTACAGAAACATCAGGACGGCTACCATCCTGGCCTGCAGCTGCTACGTCTTCTATTACGTCAAGGGACCTGTATGGAGAGATGGGGAGTGCAGTGTTGAGGGGAGATGCGTCTACATCACTAGGTGTGTGCACTAACCTAGGGACAGTAGGTAGAGTGGAGACACACAGCGCAGTGGAGTTCAACTCCAGTACAGGCAGGGAATTCTGTGCGGTTTCACACACAGGACCTTTCTGCACTGCATCCTCAACATAGCGGTTCCGGTCGGCGTGCTCCGTATGTAACTACCTAAACTTCCAAACTTATCTATCTTAAATCTCCTTGTTACCATCTACTTTCTACGGATTTACTGGCTACCGATTATATCTCGTGAACAAACTCTTGCATAAACTGTTGTTGCTCGAGGCTTTGGATTATCGGACTCAATGGGTGTGTTCCAAACGGGAGACAGCTGCCTACTGCCTCCCTCCCTACATAGAGAGCTGTCTCACTAGACATGACTTTGGATTAAATGCATCTTTTAAAAATGAGCGTAGCACTCTAGAATCTTTGGTTAACACTACGGTATGGCGTTAGCAAAAGGCCTGACGTTAAACTAAATTAGCTTACGTAAGCTAGCAGGCTAACGGTATAAATTAGTTTTACGGCCGGCAGATATATCAGACCAGACGCTATTAATGGTTACAACAATGGCATAATCAGATAGTAAATTGTTTATTTCTAATCTGCAAATCTAAGCAAAATAAGATCACACAAATGACATTTTAAACAGATTCAGCAGCCATTACCGATGTCATCCGCCATGTTTGTTTACCTTTCACAGCTGTTTCAGATGTTGCCGCAAGGGATTATGGGTAGGAGGCAGCATGAAGTGTGCATCGATGCTGCCTTCAAAAATGACCGTTATTTGGGAATTCTAAGATATCTTAAAAGGCAGCAGAATTTGTTTTTTCGGTTTCGACCCGCACTTGCTGCCTTGCTCCCCAGTTAGATATCTTAAAAGGCAGCAACTTTACCCGTTTCGAACACACCCTATAACCTTGATCGCCAAACTTTTCTGTCAAACGTTAACGTTAAACGTTAAGCCAGTATCAAGGGCTGCAAATAATACCGGCCAAGGAAACGATATCTGGAAGAAGAAAGCATCAAATTCCTTCTAACGTCTCTCAAAACTAGTGACTCAATATAAAAGTGAGATCTTCTCAGATTACTTACCCGCTACCTGTGTTCGAGGTTATCAAGGAACTGCACGATATCGCTGTTGCTAGCCAACTAGCAAACAAACGTTTAAAACAGTTGACACCGGCGAGCCCTCGCCCGGCGACACGATGCCTCCCCTCAGCTGTGCACCAGGCTGCGACTCATGCGTCCTTCTCAGCAAAAAAGATAGTGGAACTTCGGCCAGAATAGCGACCCTCCATCAGATTGAGAAGGATGAACAGTTCCTCGACACCATTCTCTCCGTGAAGTAACGTTACCTCTCTTTACACACAAATGCCAGATGCCCTGATTTCACTCTGTCCTCCAATACTTTAACCATGCCATGCACTAATGCAACTTCTGTCCCTGTTGCCTCTCCCCGGCCTCTGCTGAGAACCAAGCCTGCTCTGCTGGCCAGCTCCACTCCACACCAGCCTGAGCCATGGCGTAGAAGCAAGCATCACAAGCACGGCAGGCGGTCGGACGGCACTCAGGCCCAGCCCAACCTATACGACTGGAAAATCGCTATGCCATTCTGACCCGGGGATGAGGAGCCCCTCCAGCCCGAGACAACCATCCTGGTCCCCTCCTCAAAGTCGGCCCCCGACCCCCTCCTCCCGGACCTCATCAACCTCCACCCTGGTCATCGGCAGTTCCATGGTTAGAGACCTCTGCATTCCCCCATCATGTAGCGGTCCCTCAAGGTCTACTGCTTCCCTGGTGCCAAGGTCCTTGACATCCAGCAGAAACTCCCAAGCATCCCTGGGCCACACCAAGGTCAACAACATCATCAGACCGTGGGCACGAACGACATCAGAGATAAGCAGTCAGTAGCACTGCAGGAAAACTACAAACTCTCATCACCACTCTGATGGGCACAGAAAAACGCTTTGTCATCTCTGGGCCTCTCCTACCTACAGAAAAGGTGCTGAGAGATGGTCCAGACTGTTCGGGATCTCCACACCTGGCTCAAACGCTACTGTGCTTCCCTAAGCATCCCCTATGTCAACAACTGGGGCTTGTTCTGGGGAGGCCCAGTATGCTGAGCGTGATGGTCTCCACCCAAACCAACATGGAGCCAGGCTACTCTCTGACAACATAAGCGTCCACACTGAGACATTGACATTCTGTAGAAAAAATATTACAGATTCCGCCCCAGGTATTGATTGAATGGCATTATACATGTGGATGAGTCTGAGAATGTTTTCTGCAGGGTAACATACAATACTACTACCATAGATCAAGCTGTGTCATGCAATAGCATGACTTATGCTTATAGTTCTATTCAACGTTGATTTCTACCCAACGATAGTAAAAGAAAAGACAAATTTAAAACTAGAAACCTAACAAATATTCTTTCCATACCTCAGCATATTCCTCAAAGCCAGAGGCATTTTCAGCTAACATGGGTTTACTAAATATAGGTGCACTTACTACCAAAACCTTTGCAATCAATGATTTTATTAGTGAAAAAAAATTGGATTTTCTGTTTCTTGTTGAAACCTGGCTGACTTCAGACAGCGAAGCTGTTCTTGTTGAGACTTGTCCCCAAATTATAATTTCTTCCACTCAATTAGACAAGGCAAACGAGGTGGTGGAATTGCCTCCATTCTCTCAAACAAATATAGTTGCACACGAGTCAACTTTGGTCGCTTCCTTTGAGTATATTGCCCTCACTCTGAAGGCTGACCCAGCTGTACTTCTATTAACCTTATACAGCCCTCTAAACTATGGACTGGCTTTTCGACCAGTTTTCTGAACTTCTGTGGCTCATCATCACTAGCTATGATGGGATAATTGTAAATGGCGACTTCAATATTCATGTCAATAAGACAACTGATGCTAAAGCCAGTAAGTTCTTTAATGTGTTGGACAGTTTAGAGCTAAAGCAGCATGTTACAGGACCCACCCACAACCTTGGCAACACCCTCGATCTAGTCATTTCCAGAGGGATAGAAGTCACAGACTTATCAGTAAATGATATAAATATGTCTGATCATCATTGTGTATCTTTTAATATTGTACTACATACTCCAAAAATTCATCCCGAAATTGCAATCAAATCGTGACTCTTGGACATTAGAGCAGAACAGCAGTTCATAGCTCTTATAGACTCCATAAATTTAGATATTTTACATCATCCCATTGATCAAATGGTAGAGGCTCTCAATCGTGAATTAAAGCTCTGCTTGACAGTCAAAGACTAAAAAAGGCCCTGTAGCAAACTGACACCTTGGATGAGCGAAAATATCCATGATCTAAAAAGATCATGTAGGAAAGCTGAGAGAACATGGAGAAAAAAACTAAGTTACAGGTTCACCGTGCCATTCTAAAAAGAAAAATTGCAAATTATAATAGAGCTATTCGGAATGAGAGGAGGAACCACTTCTCTAAGGTAATTGCTGAAACCAGTGGAAACTCTAGGGGTGTTGTTCTCTACCATTGATAGGCTATTGCATCAAACAAAACCTTTGATACACTCAGTCAGGCATCCTCTCTAAGATGCGAAGAATTTGCAGACTTCTTCAAAACAAAGTCATTTCTATAAGGGAGGCTATTGGTAACACAAGTAATATGTTTGATAGTACACCCAAAAACAGCCCCCAAAATTAAGGTCCTTTAGCACTATTACTCAATCTGAGCTTGGTAAAATTATAACTCAAACCGGCTCCTCAACATGTGTTTTTAGATCCAATCCCTACTACATTCCTCAAAAAAGTATATGATGGCTTAGCTCCCTTTTTTCTCAAGGTAATAAATACCTCATTAGAAACAGGTATATTTCCAACTGCTTTTAAAACCGCTGTTGTGAAACCTTTACTTAAAAAGTCAAATCTTGACCATACTAATCTGAGCAACTACAGGCCTATATCAAATCTATCAGTTTTTTTGAGCAAAGTACTTGAAAAAGTTGTTTGTAATCAGTTAAATACCTTCCTCAACGAAAAACAGTATCCTTGAAAAATTCCAATCAGGTTTTAGATCAAATCACAGCACAGAAACGGCTCTAGTAAAAATAGTCAATGATCTCAGACTAGCTACCGACTCAAACAAAGTCTCAATCCTTATTCTTCTGGATTTGAGTCGGCATTTGACACCATTGATCATAGCATCCTAATTCACCGCCTTAGAAGTGGGTGGGTCTCTCTGATAATGCTCTAAACTGGTTTCAAACCTACATTACTGGCAGAGATTTTTTTATATCAGTCTAGGAGATCATGTATCTGAAAAACATGACTTGCCTTTTGGTGTGGCCCAGGGAGCTGCCTTGGTCCCCTGCTATTTTCTCTATATATGCTTCCATTGGGAAACGTCATAAGTCAGCATAATGTAAACTTCCACAGCTCACGCAGATGATACCCAATTGTATCTTTCTGTGGAGCCAGATGGCCTTTGCTCCCTCACTGCATGCCTAACCTCCGTTAATCAGTGGATGAGCAAAAAACTTTTGAAACTAAATGATGACAAAACAGAGGTACTTCTGGTTGGACCAAAACTAAAGCGAGATATTATTCTTAGTAATCTGGGGAACTTGGCACACCAGGTCAAACCAAAAGTAACAAGCCTCGTGTCATCTTAGATGCAGAGTTAAGTTTTAAGCCCCATATCAGTAAAGTTACTCAGACAGCCTATTTCCACTTGAGAAACATTGCCAAAAGTCGCCCTTTTAACTCAACAAGATGCAGAAAAACTAATTCACGCCTTTATCACTAGCAGGTTAGACTACTGCAATGCACTTTTCACTGGTCTTCCCAAAAACATCTAAAGAAATTGGCACTCATACAGAACTCATGCTAGACTTTTAACTAAGACTAAGAAGAGAGAACACATCACCCCTGTGTTGGCTGAACTGCACTGGCTCCCTATTTCCTATAGAATTGATTTTAAGGTTATGTTAATTACTTACAAAGCTCTGAATGGCATAGCACCTTCATATATCTCTGAGCTTTTAATATCTTATCAACCACAAAGGAAACTTAGATCATCCAATTCTAATCTTTTAATCGCACTCCAAAGTGCTCCACAAAACAAAGTGGAGAAGCTGCGTTTATCCATTATGCCCCCAAACTATGGAACACCCTGCCTCTGTACATCAAGCAGGCGAAGTTCAGTAAATATTTTTAAAAAGATCTGAAAACATACCTGTACAGGAAAGCTTTTAGTTAACTCATCTTATCCTGTAGACTACATTTTCAGATTATTCTACATCTGCTACTATTGAGGCGCAGCCAGCCAGAAGCAGATGGGCTCCCCTATTAAGTCAGGTTCTGCTCAAAGGTTTCTTCCTGGAATATGGGAGTTTTTCCTTGCCACAGTTGCCATATGGCGTGCTTGTGGGGGTAAGAGGGTTAAGGCTGCCAGTCTTATGGCGTCATTTTCTATATTTTTGATATGTTGCTGAGTATATCATAAACAGCAAAGAAAAGTGATTGAGAATGACTGACTGACTATTATTGTGTTACATGCTTCAAATGTAAAGCACTTTGAGCTGCATTCTGTGTATGAAAGGTGCTATACAAATAAAGCTTTATTATTATTATTATTATTATTATTATTATCAACATAGCAGACAAACTCAGAATCAGGCTCTGAAGAACTACATATTCTGGGGACAACAGGAGGCAACTTAACAGTTCTACGCTTTTCCTTGGCCTTTCTCCGTCGCACAGCTCTAGGGCACGGAGCCGGAGCGGTGTTGACCACCGGACCCAAATGCACATTCTGTCCCACAGGCAAAATA
Organism: Alosa alosa; assembly: GCF_017589495.1. Classification (NCBI taxonomy): domain Eukaryota; kingdom Metazoa; phylum Chordata; class Actinopteri; order Clupeiformes; family Clupeidae; genus Alosa; species Alosa alosa. Next base: position 1,472,407 of record NC_063190.1, read on the forward strand.
CGGTTGCGCCACAACAACTTGACCGGCTCTGCACCATCCACAGGGTTCAACACAACAGGCTTAGGCTTAGTGAAACATGCAGTGCCAGACTTGTCCACATCATCCTGTGAAACACCAGTGTGTTTAATGGACTCAAAAACCTCTCGCATCACAGGGTGTATAGTCAGACTGCTAAAAGACCTGTCTCCCGCCTGTTCTTGACAAGACTGAAAACGTCTCTTCACTAATGAAGTGTTTGTGCCCACTACAATGCCTATCCCCTCTTTTGTCTGTGTGTCAGGACACACAAGAGCTAAAGTGTCAATCACCTGCGGCACTCCAGTGACAGATGCAGTAAACTCAAGCCTGAGCGACAAGTATCCGTCATATGGGTATTTGTGAGAGCTCAAACCCCATATTTCCAGATTTTCCACTGGCTGCAGTGGCAAATGCTTCAAATATGCTTTATAAAAGCTACGATATAAAATAGTGACCTGGGAACCACTATCCAGAAGAGCTTTAGCATAAATCCCCTCTATCAGGACAGGCACCTTAACAGAGGGCCCCACTAACCCAGACGGCAGGTGTGACTGGCTGACTTTAATTGGAGGTGCACACTGAGCGGAACGTGTTTTGCGTGACAGAGCTCTAGACCGTTCCTTTACTGAGCTCCGGCAAAGTTTTCCTGCTGCCGTGTCCTTTTAAGTAGTTTCTGATTCACCAACCTAAGGTTCTCAGAGCTTGTACACTCTCGCTTGGTGTGGCCATCAACCCCACACTTATAGCAAAAGATGCCAAGCAAGGGAGAAAATGCAGCAGACTTTGGCTGGCTCGAGGAAACAGCCGTGAAAGTACTCTGGCTCAAAGCATTCTGCGTGACTGGCGTAGTGCTAGGAGTGACTGGGGAAGCGGTTAAAAGTCGAGTCACTAGAGACGTCAACTCCTTAACCTCTTTCCTCAAGCTATCCACCTCAGACGTCACCGGAGTCAAAGACACTTGGGGGACAGCAACAGCAGCAGTCACAGGGACCCGGGGAACAACAGCAGTGGCAGTCACAGGAACCTTTGCACTCTCTCTCACACCTATCCAGTGCTCCTCCTCTCTCACTGCTCGCATCAGCTGAGAAAAGGAAGGTGGATCTCTCAAACTGTACGTCACTCGCATGCGCAGAGCCACTACATCATTGGTGAGTGCACCTTTGAATAGCTGCTCAATGCGTGCATCATTCAAGTCCGCAGCATCAATGCCTCCCCTTGAAAGAGCACGATGGAGAAGCTTGTCCAAGCGATACAAGAACGCAGAAAGTTTCTCCCCATCTTTCTGAAAAGTATGGCGAAACGAGGCTATGAGATCTACCCCACTCTCAGTGGACCCATAAGCAGTGTCAAGAGCGGCTAAATACTCAGTAGCTGTGGCAAAAGGATTACTGACCTTCAAGAACCGTATAATGTCTGCAGCAGGCCCACGCAAACTCTCAACAATGCGTTGCCTCTTTGCGGTATCACCGCACTGATTCAGTAATCATCTGCGTAGCTTGCTCCATCCAGATATCATACTCTTCCTCGCCAGGGGGTACAGGTCTAAATCCTGAGAACAGCCTCAATTTCCTACAGCCAGGCGCATCAGCAGAGGTATGATTACAGCGGTCAACTAGCTTGCCTATGGCGTTCACCAAATCAAGACTGACATCAGGTTTAGAAGGCTGAGGGCCCATAAGAACAGCCTTCACGTCACCCATTGACTTACCCTCTTGCTGTAACAACGCCAACAGTTTGGCCTCAAAATTATCCCCTTCAGGCACAGGGTTAGCATGCAGTATGCTACTCATCGCATGAACAGCCCACGGCCCTGCCTCGCCTAGAATTCCTATCTCAGGCGGTACAGAACGCGAATCTACCTCAGCACAAGTCTCTACTAAAATGTACATGAGCCTACCGGTCTCGTCGCCACGGCGACCACGTATCCGCGTGAGACCCAGGACCTTGACTGTATCAAGCACATGACTCACAAGATCGTCGGTGACATCCAATGGCACTCTGCTAAGTAAAATAGCATGAGACAACTCCACATTCTGCTCACAGCTCCACTCAACAGCCTGACTAAGGTCCATGTTGAGTGCCTCAGGTAGGATAACAATAGCTAAAACAAAAACTACTAATAATTTACAAACAACCTACTGGTTTAGGTAAAACAGGAAAATCCCAGCGGTGCCTCCAAAATGTAACCCCTTCTTAACGGGTGTGTGCACAGGCACTATTACAATACATAAACAATTAATTAAATGGCTTAAACAGGATCCTGAAGGTCTCAGCGGTGGAATGGTGAGCTGGCTGAGATTCCTGAATACCAGTAGGCTAACAATTACAGACAATAAATTCAATTGAATAGCTGGTGCCTCCACTGTAAAAATACTACACTTACCGTATAGCTCGTGTATAGTGTATTCCTACAGAATTTAAATAATCAATGTGAAAATAATAAGACTAGTGGTGAAGGTAGTTAAATGAATTGCCAATACACCCTGGATATAAAGAAATATAATAATTAAATATTTATTTGATAATAGCCACGCCGTGGACGTGATTAACCCAAAAGCTGACAAATGTCGGGGGCCGAACAATTCACTCAAGGGGAAAACCGAACGTTAACGAATGGTAATGTTAAAGGTTAAGCTAAACAGAGACCAGTGTGAAAGACAATACAATATACACAAGTCAAGTTAAATCACAAGAATATACCAATCACAACAGTATTATTAATCATCTATAATCAAATAAAACCCCAACCCCCGAAGCTGGCCGTTGGAGCTCGGTGGTGCACAGGACGGCAGCTCTCTGCAGGCAGGACAGCAACCGCTGAACGGCTCTGCAACTCGCCCGGTGATCCAAGCAGAGGCGAACGTGTGTGTGTGTGTCAGTGTAAGTGCAGTTGACGTTACTCACGACCCGATCACTCCAGAACCGGAGATTCCGCTCAGTCCTGACACAGAGGAATCGGAGGCAGCTATGTCCCAGCTAGCCGAGGATGCGACTCCGGTGGAGGATATTGCTGCAGTCAGCCTGCAGTGCACACCTCAACAGCAGCAGCGGGTAGTTGGCGGTTGGCACTCCCGTGGGCTCAGCACCGAGGCAAAACGCAGTCGCCCTTAGAGGTCTGGCTCCGTGGGCCCAGCACCGGGCTAAATCGAGTCCGTCTCGAAGGAGAATGCAACAGGAGCTAGCTAGCAGGTCAGCTACCCAGGTCAGGATAGCTTCAGCTACAATAGCACTCATAGATATATGAATAGCACTGAACAAATAGCTAGCTAGACAAATAATAGCAGACCCGGTAACTTAAAAAGAGAAGGGGTAAGCAAGTACAATGTGCTGATGTTACGGATTAAGTGGGCCTATGAACTTGTCCAATGGTCTCCACAAACTACAGGCAGCAAAGTATCCTCTCTCTCTCCAGTGCAAACCGGACCGTGACTGACGAGAGCCTTCCCCCTCTGAGGAGATGGAACCTTCACATTCCAGCGATTTCGCGGGCATAAACAAATAACAAATAATCATTGGCTGCTTAAACAATTCAAATAAAAGCAAAACAAACAAAGACATTTGATTTGTTCACACACAGAATGTAGTAAATCACAGAAGCAAGTAAATTACAAAGCATTCTGGTACATGGAGTAAATTCATACAGTAACAAAAGGGTAGTACAAGGTTACTAAGCATACTGAAAAACGTCAATTTTGCAGGTGCTTACACATGCAATGCAATAAGAAGAACAGTGATAATAGTCCATTGCATTTACATGCAATGCAAAAATCGGATAACAGTAGAGTGCATTTTCATGCACTCTAATAAGAAGCCTTGGAAGAACAGTACAGTGCATGAAATGCACTGTAATAAAATGCCTAGGAAGAACAGTACAGTGCATTTTCATGCACTGTAATAATTAGGATAACAGTAGAATGGATTTTCATGCACTGTAACTAGAAAAGCATTTCCTGAAGGAAATACAGTGCATGAAAATGCAAAAAATATGATGTAAAATATGCAGAGTAAAAACAAACTATATTGGTTGCTAGGTAGATGAGGTTTAATATAGTTGGATTGACTGAACAGTTAAATAGGTGGATAGTTTATATGGTTAAATTATTTGCTTTGTAGATAAGGTTTAATATAGTTGGAATGACTGAACAGTTAAATAGGTGGATAATTTAAATGGTTAAATTATTTAGGTAGATTATTTAGGTAGTTGACGATAACTGACGGTTGGAATGGCTCTAATGTTTGCTAGCAGTTATGCTAACTATGTTAACAAAGATAATAATGCTAACCAAGTTACTTATCTTAGTTAACTTAGCTAATGTTTTCATTTTTAGTAGTTATGCTAACTAGCATGCTAACTATGCTAACATGTGACTTAGCTATCCTAGCTAATCTTTTTAGTAGCTATGCTAACTAGCATGTTAGCAATGAAACATGTGACTTAGCTAACCTAGCATGTTAACTATGCTAACCATGTGCTAACCATGTGACTTAGCTAACATAGCTAATCATTTTTAGCAGTTTTGCTAAAAATGTTAACAATGTTAGCAATGCTAATAACTATGCTAACCATGTTACTTAGCTAACTTAGCTAATCATTTAATCATTAATCAAGTTAATTAGTCCATTGTGATGTCATTAGCCTAATGTTAAGTCTATGGGGATTTTATAAAAGTTAATAATTAATAGTTTAAAAAGTATAAAAGTTACAAAGATGAAAAATACAAAGCCCCCAAGTAAGACCTACGCAACATAGTTTGAATGAAGTTTCTACGTTAAACGGTTGAAGTCAAAGTCAAAGTCAAAGTCAGCTTTATTGTCAATTTCTTCACATGTTCCAGACATACAAAGAGATCGAAATTACGTTTCTCACTATCCCACGGTGAAGACAAGACATATTTGACCAATTTTAAGTCCACAGACAAACATAACATTCAAGTAAACAAAAAAGTAAGTAAATAAGTAAATAAGAGGGCACATATAATAATAATGAAAAAATAAGAGCAGCAAAATTTTTGTTGAAATTGTGCATAGACAGTCAATAAAATACTAGTGCAAATACTGTAAAATACTATAAAATACTGTTTGACCTAAGTAATAAAGAAAGTGGCATAGTGGTGCAAGTTATGTAAGAGCAGCAGAAGTGTTGTGTTTTCAGGACAACAACACCAAGTTGTAAAGTGTACAAGTGTGCAAGTGTTCAAGTGTGCAGGTGGAGTAGTGCAGGCGCCATTGTGGGTCCAATGTCCAGGATGTTATGTAGCTGAGGGTGGAGGGGGGGGAGAGGAGGGAGAGAGTTCAGCATCCTTACAGCTTGGTGTATGAAGCTGTTAGTGAGTCTGGTAGTGCGGGAGCGCCTTAGGCTTTGTACCTCTTCCCAGAGGGCAGTAGATCAAACAGATTGTGAGCGGGTGACTTGCATCACTCACAATTTTGGTATTTGGGGGGTGAGGTGGGTGGTGTAAATGTCCTTCAGGGAGGGGAGTGAAGCACCAACGATCCTTCCAGCTGTGTTCACTATGCGCTGCAGGCAGGGCTTTCCTGTTGTATTCAGTGCAGCTTCCGCCCACACAGCGATACAGCTGGAGAGGATGCTCTCAATGGTGCCTCGGTAGAATGTGGTCATGATGGCTGGTGGAGCACTTGCTCGCCTGAGTTTTCGCGAGGAAGTACAGGCGGCGCTGAGCTCTCTTCGCCAGTGATGCAGTGTTGGTGGTCAGGAGAGGTCTTCACTGATGTGCACCCCCAGGAATTTGGTGCTGCTCGCTCTCTCCACCACAGCACCGCCGATGGTCAGTGGCAGGTGTTGGGTGTGACCTCTCGAAGTCAACAACAATCTCTTTGGTCTTGCTGACGTTCAGCAGGAGGTTGTTGTCCCTGCACCACGTGGTCAGATGGTCGACCTCCAACCTGTATTGAGTCTCGTAAGCCCTTGGTGATGAGACCCACCAGAGTTGTGTCGCCAGCAAATTTCACTATGTGATTGTTGCTGTAGGTTGCAGTGCAGTCATCGCGTCAGCAGGGTGAAGAGCAGCGGACTGAGCACGCAGCCAGGGGGGCCCCTGTGCTCAGTGTGATGCTGCTTGAGGTATTGTTGCCAACACGCATTACTACTTGGGGCCTCTGACAGAGGAAGTCCAGTAGCCAGTTGCAGAGGTAGGTACTGAGTCCTAGTTTGTCAAGTTTGCAGATGAGTTGTTGTGGTATTATGGTGTTGAATGCAGAACTGAAGTCTATAAACAGCAATCTCACATATGAGTCTCTTTTTCCAGGTGGGTGAGGGCTGGGTGGAGGGCAGAGCAGATTGCATCCTCTGTAGACCCGCTTGGCTCGGTATGCAAACTGGAAGGGGTCCAGGGGGGGGGGGAGAATGGCTTTGATATGTGACATGACAAGCCGCTCAAAGCACTTCATGATGATGGGTGTCAGTGCCACAGGGCGGTAGTCATTGAAGCAGGATGGAGCAGTTTTCTTCGGTACAGGTATGATGGTGGCAGCTTTGAAACATGATGGGACGATGGCTTGCTTCAGGGAAGTGTTAAAGATGTCTGTGAAGACATCCTTAAGCTCCCCCCGCGCAGTCCTTCAGCGCCGCGACCTGGGATGTTGTCTGGACCTGTTGCCTTCTGGTGTTGATAGCAGCAAGTGTCCTCTTCACGCTGTCGGCAGAGAGGCACAGGGGCTGCTCATGTAGAGGGGGATGGGTCTTCTGTGGGCAGGTGCTGTTTTGTGCTTCAAAGCGAGCAAAGAAGCGGTTCAGGTTGTTGAGCAGAGGGATGTTGCTCTCACAGCTCTGTGGCGCGGGCTTGTAGTCCGTGAGGGCTGGAATGCCCCTGCCATAGGCTTTGTGAGTTCCTGCTGTCTTTGAAGTGGGTGGTTATCTTGTGAGTGTATTCCTTTTTGCTTCCTTGATGCCACGGGACAGGTTGGCTCGCTGTTTTCATGCCAGCTTCATCCCCAGCTCTGTAGGCTTTGTCTCTGGCCCTCAGCAGCCTGAGGACATCCCCTGTCAGCCATGGCTTCCAGTTAGCCCGAAAGTGATGATGTCTTTTGTGTGGGTCACATCATCGATGCACTTGGTGATGTAAGAGGTTACAGTGTCTGTATACTCCTCTATGTCTGTCGGTTGTTGTAAGTGGCTGCCTGCTTGAACATTTCCCAGTCTGTTGTGTCAAAGCAGTCTTGAAGAGCATCGGAGGCTCCCTCAGGCCACACTTTTACCTGCTTACGAACCGGTTTGTTCGCTTTTACCCTTTGTCTGTATGCGGGCATTAGCATAACAGTGATATGGTCTGAAAGTCCAATGTGGGGGAGGGGGGTGGCTTTGTATGCTCCTTTGTGTGTAGTGTAGGCCAGGTCCAGGATGTTATCTCCTCTTGTTGGAAAATCAACATGCTGGTGTAGCTTTGGAAGTACAGTTTTTAGATCAGCATGGTTAAAATCTCCAGTGAAGATGGTGAAACCGTCTGGGTGTGCCGTCTGTTGTTCACTGACAGCCTGGTACAGTTCACTAAGAGCCGCGTTCTTATCGCTGTTGTTGTTGGTAGGCGGGATGTATACTGCGACTAGCAGAATCGCAGTAATTTCCCTTTGGCAGGTAAAAAGGTCGGCACTTTATGATCATAAACTCTGCCAGTGGTGAGCAGTGTTTGCATACTACTACAGTGTCCCGGCACCATTCGGCCACGGATGTAAACACAGATTCCTCCTCCTCGTGATTTACCTCCCTTTACAATGGCCCTGTCTGCTCGATAGCATGCTAGCTGCTCCAGTTGTACAGCAGAGTCCGGAATGTTGTCATTTAACCAAGTCTCAGTGAAGGCGAGCACACAGCAGTTACTTACTGTGCGGTTCGTTGATCTCAGCAGTTGTTATGTGATCCATTTTGTTGTCCAGTGATCGTACATTTGCCAGGAGAATGGATGGTATGGCTGGGCGAAGTTGGGCTGACCGCTAGCCTGGCCCGGGACGCCTCCGCTTGCCCCTCTTCTGCTTCCTCGCACACCGCTTCCCGACGCTTTCTTTCCGGGAGGAGTAGCAGGCGAAGTCCGGTTGTTGCAGGGCGGAGTAGTCCGAGTTCCTTTAAGCGTCTCTGTTGCAAAGTCAGAACGCTGCAAAACTTGCTTTTTGCAGATGTCGATTAAAACTGCCTGCTGTACTTGTAGTACGGCGTAGTAAGACAAGGCGAACACGTAAAACTTTCGGACAAACACTTTTAAAGCGTAACAAAACACCGTGCAGGTTGGGACAGAGAGAGGTCGCTAATGCAGCGCCCGCCATCTTCGGGCGGGCTGTTGAAGCTGCATTAACTGCGTTAGAAGAAGAAAAATAAGAAGAAGAAGAAGAAGAAGCCTAGGAAGAACAGTACAGTGCATTTTCATGCACTGTAATAATAATAATAATAAGAAGAAGACTTCGGATAACAGAACAGTGCATTTTCATGCACTGTAATGAACCAAAATGTTCTGCAGCTCTGCTGGCTGAAGATCCTCCTGAGCCCGGAACCAGTGGAGTAGAGCAGGGGGTAGTTGTGGAGGGAGGAATGCCACCACCAACTTCGAGGTCCAGGGGAGCAACGCGCCGACCCAGACCAGGAAGAGCCGTTTTTGGATCTCCAGCAGGCTGGCTTCAATATGCTGGAGAGAGAGCTCGCCTGAATCCGGCACAGTGTTCGGCGCCTTAACACCCGCCTCAGCCAGATGGAGATGCTGCTGCGGCCTCTCGGTCGCATAGCCGACAGTCTGGGGAGGGTTGCGGAGGCAGTTGAGCGCGTTCCTCCTGCTGCAACACCATGTGCATCACCAGGAGCACGCTGCTCCCTGCTCCTCCTGGACCCTCCAGTACCCGGCTCCAACGAAATCCTCCCCGCCTGCGAACCCGGGGAGGACGAAGAGGGAGGTCATGAATTCGCGAGGTCATGTTTTTTTTTTTTTGCCATTATGCAACTATAATTTGAAATTATAATAAACACTATCAACCCAATACTTCGAGTTCCGTTATGTATAATGTTCAATGAAATGTTCGGGATTGGAAATAAATTGTCACATCCACGCTATCCCAGCCCTCTGTTCCAGCTCCAGTCCCTGCAGCTGCTCCAGTCCCTGCAGCTACTCCAGTCCGGCTTCCTGCCCAACCAGCATATGCAGATCCAATCCGTTCATCCTCCCCAGAATTTTAGTTTGCCTTCATTAGTTTCCCGCCTTGTTCAGTGCCCACCTGTTTCCAATCCTAATTAAGTTCCTATTTAAACCCTGGACTCTCAGTGTGTGTTGTCGATTATTATTTGTGGATTCAGCGTGAAGCTCTGTGAAAAGAAAATACCTTTTGTCGTGTTTGCCCACTGTGGCCTTTTGTTTTGTTTAAGTAAAGTAACGCCTTGAGCGTCTGCATCCTAAAAACCTCGTTTCAAGTCCTTGTTTGTGATATAAATGACACTATTAGGTTGCTTACCAGTCTACAGATGCGTTAGCTCTTCTGCCAACTGATCCCTCCTCTCCCGTGCTGCTGCTAGAGCATTTGGGTTTATTGGCATTGGCACATGCAATTCAGCATCACGTCTTCTAATGTCCTGTAATGTTTCCTCATCTAGGTCTACAACACATCTATGGTGTATGGCAATGTTATGCAACACACAACATGCCACAAGGAATGCTGTGACTTTTTGAGGACTGTACTGTAATGTGCCACCTGACTTATCTAAACATCTGAAGCGCATTTTCAGCAACCCAAATGTTCTTTCAATGACGGAGCGTGCTTTTGCGTGTTTCGATTGAACGCCAACTGACGCACTGTTGTCGGCATGATGTAAGGTGTATCAGCCATGTCTTTAATGGGTAGCCATTGTCCCCCAACAGCCACCCCTCCAGAGGAGGTTCTGTAGGAATGACAGAATTGGCCAGTATGAAGGAGTCGTGACTGGAGCCAGGATAATTTGCACACACATGCACGACTTCACATGCAGCATTGCAAATCACCTGTGCATTTATTGAGTGGGTTCCCTTGCGGTTAATATAAATCAGAGCATTCTCTGATGGGGCACGTATTTGCACATGAGTGCAATCTATAGTACCCATAACACCAGGAAACCCACTATTTGCCCAGAACTCCTGTCTTGCACGCTCCTGTCTGTCAGGTGTCATGGGAAATTGAATATATTCACCAGCATGTCGGACTAAACCTGATGTAACTGCATGTATAGCCGAACTTATGGCAGCTTGGGATATGCCTCCAATTGAACTTAGGGGATGCTGGAATAACCCACTAGCAAAGAAATACAGCGCTGCGGTTACTTTCACAGCAACGGGGAGGGCATAGGGACAGGGTACAGCAGTTCCCAGCTCATCAGCGAGGAGATGGCAGATGTCCGTCACAGCCAGGCGGGATAGGCGCAGTTTACGCCTACACTCCTCTTCAGTGAAAGACAGATACGTGTGTCTTGGCCGGTAGACTCGGTCCCCTCGCCTTTGCCATCTTCCTATTCTCTGTCCAATAAGATACTCCATGTGGCTGCGCCAATGGACAATATTAACACGCGCAACAATATTCAACAGATGAGTTCAATAGTGATGTGTTTCACTTACATTGTGTTGTACTGGTGCGAGGTCAATCCGTCAGTGTTTCCTGAATGTACGCAGGCCTATTTCCTGGTTCTGGCCCTGGCTTGGCAGGTCGACTTAAATACCTACGGGTCTTGCTTGTATTGGGGAAGTAATCATTTTTATCCGTCATTACCAATTTGCAAATAAATGGTGAATAACTATTAATTAGGAGATGTATTTCGTAATATCTTTATTAGAATTTTGTTTTCCATTGTAATCATGTAATTTGTAATGATTTGCATGGATTTTCAGCTGGTGCGCGTTCTTGAGGATGACAGAAGCAGGGTGTACGCGCGTTGTGCACCCGTCCATATCACTGTTGACATGCGCTCTTAAACTAGCATATGAACAACTCGCCACTTCTGACCAGGTTTAGGTGGTGTATGATAGCGATTTTTAGACGCGCCAGGCCCCTCCCTATTGCCACACCCCTGTGCGCAATGTTTAAAATAAAAATGTGCAAAATACCGAATTAAACTTTGCGCGGGTGAATAACGAACTTTACGCCATGCGCTGGTGCCCAAAATACAGCCCATAAAGTAGTAACAACCAACCAACTTGAATTTCCCCTTGGGATCAATGACAGGTCAGGTTACCACAACACAGACTTTTCACATGCCCTTCTTTTGGGCTGGGTGGTGTTACCTGGCTGCAGTGTGGTCGTTTTTTGTTTTTGTCTGTGGGCTGTGAATCAACTAATGGCACAGGTAGCTCAGCTGGAGGCACAGGTAGGTCAGCTGAAGGGGGGGTGCTGGTAGGGGCTGGTGGGAAAACTTTGTGCTTGGGTGTTTTACCTGGCTGTAATGTGGGCAATGATTTTCTGACTGTGCTCTTCTGTGCTCGTTTTTTGGGTTTGCCTGTGGTCTGGGAATCGGCTGGAGGCACAGGTAGCTCAGCTGAAGGCACAGGGGATGGGGGTTGAGTGTAGTGACGGGCTACAAGCTCAGGTAGGACAACCTTGTAAAAAAAAGTTTGTGCTGTTGGCAAAAGTGTCTCCCATACGTATCATGACGTTCTACGTCAGGCATGACACGCACAGTTGCAAGGCTTTTCGTCGTCCAAACAACAAAGTCTTTGTCTTAGTAAGTTACGTTGGTTTGTTAATGATAATGATATTTCTTAATATCATGTAGTTGTATATATATGGGTGCTGGAAGTTTGGCAACAGGTTGACGTTCCCTGACCAGTCGCTATGCTCGTAAGGATCCAGTCATTTGATTTCCTTTATTTTCTCATCATACCTCGTCTTTGCATTATGATTTAGTTTTAGGTGGTATGGTCCGACAATGTTTTCTTTAGCCCGCTGCATTTTGTAGGATTATATTCTGTTATCGCGCTAATTTTTTATTATTTTCATGCCACAACACTGGCCTGCTATGCTAGCCCATGTAAACGAGTCAAACATTCCCATAATTCTTTGCATTCTGATGACGTTGCCGTCCATTTGGTCACATGTCTTAGCGATCTCTATAGGGGGCGCTGCAATACAGGAAGTGAGCTCCTATCTTAGCAGCGCTTTGATGTATGAAGTCCAAACTTGGTACAGGGACTTGGAACCTGATTGTGAGGACACAGTAGGAAATTGGCATCATTTGGCCTCTATAGGGGGCGCTGTAATACAGGAAGTGGTCTCATATCTCAGCAACGCTTCATTGTATGTCCAAACTTGATAGATGGATATATTAGCTGATTGTGAGGACATGCAAGGAAAGTGGTCTCATTTGGCCTCTAGGAGTGCTGTAATGAAGAAAGTGAGCTCACATCTCAGCAACACTTTGGTGTATGAAGTCCAAACTTGGTAGAGGGACATGGTAGCTGATTGTGAGAATGCACAAGGACATTAGTGCAATTTGGCCTCTTGCTGTGAGTGCTTGCTCATGCCATGGCAACGTCATTCCTGCTATAGCGCACTGCTAGGCCCCTGCATTGCTGCTTGCAGCTATATTTTAGAAATGTTCTTGTAAGATCCTGCTCAAAAGCAAATTGCACATACTGATAATATCACAACATTGCACGTAGGCTATGTGATGGCTCACAATGTTCTTTAAAGTACAGAAAAAATTCTAACACATTTACAAAGTGGCTAGGTAGATGCACCAACTGTGATGGAAAGTTTAAGAGCGAACAGGACACTCGGCATGGCTTTTAGTAGGCCTAGACTATTTTGTGCTGCTCAGTCCACTTTTATTGACTGTTAGTCTAGAGTTTGGAGATGTACTGTTTTGCAGCGACAGGCTACGAATGCTGACTTCATACCAGGTCCATGATAGGCTTTTTGTCACTGCATCCAAAAATGTCTCCCTCTGAATAAAGCAGGTTAAGACCCGTGCTGTGTTGTGCTAAAGGGCGATTCCATCTCCCCTTAAAGTAGCCTACATGATCCAAAGCACTATACGTCTCCGTTGCTCGAGTTTATCATTAGCACTGGACAATATTGGAAAATATAGGAAATGTGACGTGTCAGTTTGGCCCTTCATTTACGGTTTCTACAATTTAGATTAACAGCCCATGACTCAGCTCGGGTGCTTTGGGTCATTCAGCGGTCAGTATTTTCCATTATCTTCATCTATCTGTCTTGAGACCTTTAACTGGATTTCTTATGCAGCAGAGTGTCTAAAAAACCCTACTGGTCGAGATTTATGCTCATTTGGCGTTGCAGCAGTGTCTAAAAACCCTACTGGTCGAGATTTATGCTCATTTGGCGTTGCAGGAGTGGTGGTAAATGTATCGGTGGCACTCACTGCAACGTGTCCGAGTGTGCATAATCCCTCTTCATGGCACAGTTTGCATCACGCAGTTTGCACACACAATCAACAGCAGCATTGACACACGTGTCAGTCCGTATAATGTTTAATTTTGAGTAGGCTGAGTGCTCAACATCAGTGATCAATATGGATTTAATTTCAATCATAGGCATAATAATATTTAGATTTTTTTATGTGAGGGAGAGAACTCAGTTGGGGGGGGGGGGGGCACACTGGCCTGTTTGGGCGGGCCTGGCCCCCTAAGGCCCGCCCTTGACACTGACGCTGGCTCAGGGGTGTACCAGCGGGATGAGTGGGTGGCAGGGACAAAACTATTCTTTACAGGGGCTTCATCATCCAGCAGTCTAGAGACAGTGTCATTGTATAGCTGGTGACCAAATTATCAGGTGAGGAGAGCTCATCCTATAGGTCAGATAGAGGAGATGCCTGTATGGAAGCGTCAAAGAGGTTGTGGACAATGGACCTAATGTCCCGGTAGGTGATACATATTTTCTCAGAGGAAAACCAGGGGGGGTCAGCAGGTTTAACTGTGTGCATTCTCCAGGTTGTTGCCAGTTATCCCTCTGACTGCTTTCATCTGTGACCGACGTGCATAGCCTTTAGTAGGCCTACATAATGTTGGAATTTCGGCGTCACATCTGTAGAAAAGCGACGGTCCTCTTTTGGAGCGGTGTAAATAATGCGGACGACGGGTAATTCCAAGTGAGCGGCATAGGTTGTAAGACGCCGAGTCCAGGGGGGCATGACAACGGAGAAGTTTGAGGGCAACCGATGTGTGTAATGGTTGCATTGCCAGGTGGTCAGAGGCAAACAAGCACAACACAATACAGTACAAGGCCAGGAGCAGTGGGCTGAGAAGACTTTAATCCAGACGCCAGCGGCCATGTTAAACATCTGACAGTAGAGCTGTGACATAGCAACCACGCACGAACGCTACATGTTAGCCAACCGGACTCAACACAACCAAGCTAGAACTATGACCGACGCAGGTTTGTGCGATAACCACAGAAACAAACTGACAACAACAACGAGGCGAGAGGGTGGAAACACTCTCACCACAGTTGTAGTTACTGTGTAGGAGAAGGAAGAGGGCTAATGCAAGTCAGAATCAGGTGTGTGCTAGCCGAGTTAAAGCGATGGTTCGGAGTAATTTCATCCTAGGGTCCTTTGCACAATGACCCCGAGCCAAACACCCTCCCAGAACCTGTTTTCCCTTGGTCGAACCCTGGTCGAGTAGCGCTGTCAGAAACTAATGAGTTTCTGCAGTCGTAATGGTACCAACTTTTATCTCGTAAATTACCCCACTAATAATGCCCTGAATGGTACGAAACTTCTGCAGTGGTACAACTATGACCTTTAGTCCAATAACGAGGCATTAGAAAGTTTGTAAGTGCACCAGGAGTTTATTTAAATAAGACTTGCCTGATTATCTGCTACTATACCACTGCGTCGACGTTTCTTCCGTGATTTGGGAAAAGTCCGTAAAAAGTCCTGGCAGGAAGCGATTACATCAACGTTTTTTGGTATATCCAGTTTTTAATATTTTTTTCCGAACTGTTTACAACTTAGTATTAACTAATAATTGTTGCAAACTGGACTACGAACAAAAAAAATTGTGCATTCCTGGATCTACATCCTTATGCATGCTTCCTGCCAGGACTTTTACGGGCTTTTCCCAAATCACGGAAGAAACGTCGACGCAGCGGTATAGTAGCAGATAATCAGGCAAGTCTTATTTAAATAAACTCCTGGTGCACTTACAAACTTTCTAATGCCTTGGATGGATGTCACAGAATTTCCTCCAGCTTAACTCTGACAAAACAAAAGTCCTTTTCATCAGCCCTGACAAAATCTAGTCATGCTCAGACTTTTCTTGGAAATTAAGGCTCAAATAACAAGACTACTTCTAGAAACTTAGGGGTTTTATTTGATACTGATTTCAAATTTGACCAACATGTAAAACTCCTTCCTGTTATTATCAACTGAGAAACATTTCCAAAATCAGATCAATGCTTTCTTTAAAGGACACAGAAAGAATTATACATGCATTTGTTTTATCTAGACTTGATTACTGCAACGTCTTATTCACCTGCCTAAATTGTCAATCCATCTCTCGTTTACAGACTGTTCAGAACTCAGCAGCCTAAATCACCCCAGTTCTGGCCAATTTTCACTGGTTGCCAGTGAGTTTTAGAATTGATTTGAAATTCTCCTTATAACCTATAAAGCATTACATAGTTTGCCACCTGACTATTTTAAATATTTATTAACCCCCTACTGTCCGGCTCAGCCCCTCAGAGTCCCTCAGAGCCTCCTCCTGCTGTAACTTTGGAACAACATGGAAACATTTTGATCCTTATCAATGACCAATGATCATTGACCAATGGTCGATCCCATGACCTTCAGTATATAAGCAGTTCATGTGGGCTTTTCAGTGAGTTAGGGCTACTTTGTTAAGTTTGCTGACAATCCTGAATTTAATTTTGCTGTAATTTGAATATGACCTTGACCTTTGACCCCAAGACATTTACTGCCCATTCAGCTCATTTTATCTTGAGCAAGTACACTAAGTTTGATAAAGATTATTCAACCAAATCAGGAGATATTTCCTAATATCATGATGTTATAACATATAATTTTCAGCCTAAAATGCATTTAAATGTACATTCTATGACCTCTAATTTTTTTCCGGAGAGGATTGGTATAGGCACGTCAAATTGTTAATCTACATTAAATTACGATTCCAGCGATAGCACATATAGCTTCGCTGTATTTAGTGCCACCTTCAACCCTAATTCGCTCGGAGCCTACAATTAAAATGATGCAAAGTTGCAATTTCGAGATACAAAGTAAAAATAAAATGAGCAACATCCTAGCAACCAGCAGCATCACTTCCTGTGAGACACTAGACGTAGGTCACTCAATGCACTTCAGCCAGCCAAGCCAATAAATACACCCTGAACCTGTGTTCCTCCAATCTATTTTAGGGGGGTCCAAGGCATGCTGTCCCCAGAAGAAAATTTTGTATATTTTAACGTTTTGCATCAATCTGATAGCCTGGTGGGCCATCCTATATCATTGAAATGTATAGTCTGGAATCGAGCCATTCACCTCGCTTAATCCAAGGGGCGGGCAGAGAATTGTCTTTCAAACTGCCTAGGCATGCAATAGGCCAGCGCTACGACCATATCCATTATCCGATCGGCAAAACGGCAAATACATCCTTCTTGAAAGGAATGACTTAAGTGCATTGTGTTGCTCAACCTTCAAAGAAAAGCACAAGTCCAACTCCTCCAAAGTTGACGCCAACGCCGATTCAAACAACCGCTCTTTGTTCGCCATAGCCACCTTCCTTGTTGTTCACCGTTGCAGGACTGTCGTTATCCTGTTAAAGGAGAATTCCGGTGTGATATTGACCTAAAGTGTATTGAAACATGATACCGAGTGTGAACGTATGTCCAAAAATAATTCAGTGGAAATGCATGGATTCCAGTTTCTTCCAGTAGCAGCAACTGGAATCCATGCATTTCCACTGAATTATTTTTGGAATCTGATCCTTTATCATACCTGTTCATTCTTACTCGTTGCTCTAATTTATCGCGGACTAAATTCAAGATGGCTGCAAACGCTTAAACTTCGCGGAAGATACTGTCTGTATAAATCGCCTTGTAAGTAAACTGCCAGTGCTTTTTTCAAAGTTCTCAATGTCTCGTTTTAAATGTCAGGGCCCTCGTAAGTCTACCAATGAAGTGTGGAGATACATTGAGCCTCGTAAATGGGTGTAAAACGGTGATTTATTTGCATGGATAGCCCGATGCCAAAGCACCACTATTGAAAAAGCTGTTGGTAGCATCG
This sequence comes from Alosa alosa, assembly GCF_017589495.1. Lineage (NCBI taxonomy): Eukaryota > Metazoa > Chordata > Actinopteri > Clupeiformes > Clupeidae > Alosa > Alosa alosa. The sequence goes on from NC_063190.1 coordinate 1,489,637, forward strand.
GCTAACTAGCGCCAGATTTTGGAGTGCAGGGGACAAGCTGAAATGGGCTATGAGACATACGTTCACACTCGGTATCATGTTTTAATAGACTTTAGGTCAATATCACACCGGAATTCTCCTTTAAGCCCACCTTAAGACTCTCTAACAAAATAGAGCGCTGTGATTGAATAACATCCACGGTGTTAGCCAATGGAAATTCATATGGTTTGCTACTAGACGTACAGGCTGATGGTAGGCTATTACCATCCTGTAAGTCTCAGCGTTGCTAGGAGAGAGGTAGACGGAACATGAACACGCATTAACAACTTGTTCTACAACTACATAATCAACTTCACTCACCTCATATTTCCACACATGTATGAAATCACGTCCTCCGAATGCATTACACTAATGATGAGTAGACATGGACATTTATACCGGGCTAGTATGTGCTGCTTTCACATCTACGGTGTCATTTTCTTAATAAACTAATACGACGTTTTAATGGGCATATCGTAGCATATTGTTCAAAACATCATCAGAGTAGGCCTAGGCTAGCCTAAGATAAATTGTTCAAACCATATTATTTCAAAATATTAAAAACTAATAATAGCCAGATAGCTTGCTCCTCCTCAGAAATCTCATCGGATATGTGCACTCTTTGCTGTTTCCAGAAGGAGCTGCTGTAACATTGGGGACAGCTATGCGTGACACTTTTAAACGCGAGCATGCGTCAAATAAATTACAATGACATTTAAACAAGTCATGAAGAAGCAGTATCCTTAATTCTTCTGCAATGTAGAGCTAGATCGTTTTGCTTTACAAATTAAGTAGTCACTTATGTTGCTAGACAACCCTAAACAAATGCTACGTGGTCTGTTTTTAACATTTCTCTAGTTTTATTGCATCATATTCAGCTCCAAAAGTCGGTTCAGTCCCAATTTGGCCGTGTGTGTGTTTCTGAAAATAAAACAGATAATAAGTACGTGACTACGTTAAATAAACCACTGCCTATTTAGAGCATGTTACATGCATCACGTAATGACAGTTATCTGAAGAAATGCGCATTAAGCTAGAAGCTAAGAACAGCGACTTTGCTAACGTTACACCAAGCATCACATCAGCTAACATGAATTTGATAAAATCCCTTCCCTAGTTTGTAACGTTATACATTAACGTTAAACTTAATGCATGCTGAATTATGTAGCACATACATTTTGAGTTTAACGTTAACAACCCTTTTCCCAGTTTATGAAGTTGTGCGTTGCTCATAGACGCACAACTTCATAAACTGTATGATATGTTGCCTTAGACTACGGTAGAGAGACTAGATAGATAGATACTTTAGTCATCCCCAGAGGTGTAACGTGAAGTCGTGCATGGATGTGATGTCTCCGTCCTGCAGGCGGTAGCCAGAGCGCTCTCAACTCCGCTGCCATGTGTGAATAAACAAACGTCCCCCCCATGTCCCCGGTATAACGTTATTGTCGGGTCCTTAGAAGGTATTTGAAATGACCAAATGCAAATGTCACCCGAGGGACCTGACGGTGACGTCCCCAGAAAGTCCTGCACCGGACGTCACGCAATAACCAAACGATAACTTGCTCCGGACGTCAATAAGGTCACCGGAACGTCCGCTAGAGAACATGACGTTCGGGACCAATCGGGGACGTCGTGAATGTCGGCATGAGGTCCGGGGGACGTCCCGTGTTTGTCGGGCAGTCTGCCCACTCCCCATCGGACATCCCTCTGTGATGTAATGCCTCTGTCCATACACCCCCAATAACTGTGCCCTGGACCTGGACAACAATGCAACAACCCTACCTCTATTAGATTTATGTATTTACCAGACATAGCACTGTCTGGATATTTCTAGGGGTTTATGGGGTGTTATTGTATGAAGTGGTGTGATTCATGAGGATTTAAATGTTACAAACGTTACACAAGGTAAATGCATGGACAGCTAAAAACTATGTCTGTTTGTGTTCCACTGCAACATTTTTTGTTGTCCTGTAACTGACAAAATAAAACTAAATTGAGTGTCACCAAGTTACAAACACACTAATATTTTTTCCCTTAGTGCAGAAACAACCACTTGAACATCTACTGCAGTTTCTGAATGGTGTTTGTAAAATGAGGGGTTGCTACATGAGTGCTACTGGAGTTTCCTTTCATTGTCAATGTGATTTTCAATGAAACAGGTTTTATTGCACTAGCAGAATTGTGTCTGATTTGCAAAAGCACATAAGTTTGGAGTTGTAAGGTAGAGAACACAGATTATGCAGAAAGATGCTACAATGAAAACGTAGGCCTACCCCAATTTACACTTTGTGACTTGTCAAATTATGTTCGAAGCATAGCCTGGGCTGTGGCCAGTCATGCATGACTAATAAGCCCACTGAAAACATTACTTTCATGGGAGAAAAGTTGGAGTACATTGCAACAGGTCTGAAATGTACTGTTACACAGAAGGCATGTGCACAGCTCACTGGCATTGGGCAGAAGCTTCAGCTGTTAAGGTACGTGTTTGATAGCACTTAGCATTGTTGGATGAACATTGTAGGATGATTTCAGCGCGGACGTCGCCTTAATTGACATCCCGGTGCAGGCATAGCGTCATTGTCGAACTCAAACAAGGGCGTCCTTAAGACGGTTTTTAAATGACTTAATGCGGACGTCACCTGTCGGACTCAAACAAGGACGTCCTTAGGATGTCTTTGAAATGACCAAAATGTGGATGTCATCCGCGGGACCTTACGGTGACGTCCCCAGAAAGTCCGGCACCGGACGTCGTGCAATAACCGAAGGATGACTTGCTCCGAACGTCAATAAGGTCACCGGAACGTCCGCTAGAGAACATGACGTTCGGGACCAATCGGGGACGTCGTGAATGTCGGCATAAGGTCCGGGGGACGTCCCGTGTTTGTCGGGTTTAGACTATAATAATTTCCCCATAGGCTACCCATAAAATAAAATGTGTTGTCATCACATTTGACATTTGAAAAAGTAATGTTTTCTATAGCCATTTGATGAGAAACAGCTATTCAAAGTATCAAGCAATCTCAAGTCTCATCATTTAAGGTTATTTGTCAAAACCTTGCTTTCTCTTTCTGTAAATGTTATTCCTGTCTCCAACCCTTCACACATAACACACTCACAAAATCAGTTTTGTTACAAAATAAATCGCTACTGATAGATAAGCTAGCCTAGATTGGCCATATAGTTTATAAGGATGCAGGAATTTTGTAGGTTGATTATTTGCCTGCTTGAGACAAATTTACGATAAATCACCTAGCCTACTTCAGAGTGTGCAATGAACAGCTTAGCCTATGTCCACCTCCAATCAGCGTGGATCATGAGGGTGTTCCTGCAGTTATCCTAATACGAGTACGAAGCGGAGGGATGTAGGACAAGGGAAAGGTATGCGCGTCACCTATTTTATATTATCATTGTAGCTATGTTACTACTGTTTAAACTATATGGTAGGCTAGTGACAAGCATCATTAAAAAAAAACAGTCTGAGGCTTCGACATGCATGCACATGTTGGACCATAACTGATGACTCAAGGTAACGCTGTTTTATCGCTGTAATTTCATATGTTTCATTTTTCGCTTTACTTTAGCATGTGCCATCAGTAACAGGCTACACCCGCATTTATAGCTAACCTATTTGTGTTTTACATTTCTTTAGGCATTCTGTTCTGTCCGACCGATTGCTGTATCGCGTTGCTAGATTAACGTTGACTATTGAATTCACTGAAGGGCATTAAGAGGTATGTTGTAGCAGCGTAGACAGGCATTCATTTCAATTTGCCTGACATGACATCAGTAATTTAAGAAATAAAAGTAGGCCTTGACTAACCTATACTTTGTTATCAACTAGCCTATTTGCGGCTTTAGTTGTGATTTAAATTTAAGGCAATATAGCACAAATATAACTGCACTTCTTGAGAATCAAAACTGCGGTTTTGTAGAGGAAGTGTTTGCGTTCATATGCAGGACATGTAACATTTTGGACAGAAAACCTGCATTGCACTACTTCCTAGGCAACTACACTACTGCAAAAAAGTAATATTCTAGACATGAAAACATGATTACACTGCACTGTAGTCTTATAATTGCAGTTATTTTTGTAAGTGCTGTTATGCCAGGTTATTTTTGTAATTTGGCAAGAGTGGGTAGACCTATAAGCTATCTGATTTCTAAATCTTCGCTGGGATTCAACCCAGGCCTATAGAGTTTCAAGAGGTTATATGAGGACACAAGCCAGATGACCATTAACTCATCCACACTGATGAAGTGACCAAGGCAACCCTGGTAAAGTTGAGTAAAAAGAGGCAGGCTACATTATTTTCTGGAAATTAATCTTGGTGTCACAATGAAAACAATAAGGAAAAATCCAACCTGGCAAGGAATCACATCTATAGGCTACAGAAAACAAACATACCTCATAAAGAAATACATATTTATAACAAAAAGACAAGTGCCACAATTATTGGAAACCCTGTATTTAATCCTTGGTTAAACCTCATTTTGCCAATAAATCAGCTCACCAGTTTATCCTATAACATTCCATAAAGTTGGAGAATATCTCTCCAGATCATCCAGATTTCTAGGTCCTCACTTGTGCATTCTCCTCTCTATGGAGCATGGAGCGTTATTGTGTTCAATAAAGCATTTTTGTTTTGATCTGGATATGTGTTTTGGTTCACTGACCTGGTGAATGATCCGATCATGACCCACTTTTAGTGTCTTGGCAGGCAGAGATTGACAGATTTTCTTTGTTAAAGTTTTTCTTTAACAAAGAAAAACTTTGTTAACCATAATTATCATTAGGGGTTCTTTTCAGTATAGTCATTCTTTTATGTATGTCAAACAGTCAGGGGCGGAGCTAATGGTTCACTAATCTTTTATTTAGTCCACTTTATATTGTGCTTATTAGAACCTGAGGCTATACGGGTTAAAAATCTATATAAAATTATATCTGGGTTGAAAGAATACTGTCCATGCATGCTAGGCTTTCTTTTATTTATTTTTTACAAGATTTGGCAACACACGAGGCACCGAGGCATGTTCGTGACAGAGATAGGCTAGGTCGACAGGACATAGCCTATCTTCTTGTCTCTATTGAAGTTGTGTTTCGTGTGTTTACAACATTGACATCCCCGTGTGGATATATAGGGTAGAGGTTCCAGGTTAGGCTATCATAACTTTTTTTTAACTGTTTAGTCTGTGTATCGGCGCAGCCTACGACAATGCAAACTAGCGACAGCTGTTGTCGCAGTAAGCTTATGCTCCTGTCTCTAAATAGGCATGGTGTAGACTAGGCCTACTTGCTATGTAGGTATGTGCTATGTATTTTATGTTATAAATGCAGCCTGTACCCCTAGGTTACTTCAGCAAACCCAAACCGGTTGTGGCATCAGTTTCGCTTTTAAAACGGAATAGGGTAGCGTGAGAGGGAGAGTGCCTGTTGCGGGCTATTTAATTTGCAACATAGCCTATGACACGGGCATGACAGACGAGCTCCCATTGTGCACGCACTCTATGGACCAGCGGCATCTTTAGTAGCATTTATTTGTTTTATTTTCCCCAGCAATCAGTACAAATACGCATTGTTAAATACAACAATTCAGCAAAATAGATTTGGCCAAAGGTGGGGCAGGTGTGGGACTTTCTAACCCGACCGCTAACCATGAGTATTATTAAAGAGAAAATGATGCCTGTTCTGCTTTTTTAGCATATTCATTTGTAAAACCTGTGTTCAAACAAGAATAAGATTATCTTTTTTTTACACCTTAATAACATAACTTTCAGTGTCCCGCCGGTTCTTTAAACTGTAACAATGTATATCTCCTAAATACATCTTGCGATGCACTCAGACCAGGGCTCGAAATGAACTTTTTTCCTCAGTCTCCCACAGCTGTCCCGAATTCTACTTGGTATTGTCTTGGACTTAACCACCAGTGTCCCAAATTCAAGTTGTTGTTTTTTCCATTCTACATAATAATATAATAATAAACATAGCATAATAATCTTGTTTCAGTAACTTGCATCACTTCATTGACTCATTCTGATCCACCATGCAAGTTCTGAACACTTAGTTTATTAAACACCAATTATTGAGGTTGCGCTAGACTTTCTCATTATGTCATTTTGATGGACAGGGTTGTAAACATTCCGTCAATAATCTACTTCGTGTGTCTTTAATTTCATTAAAGCCTGGGAAATTACCACAAAGCTGTCAGATACTTTAAGATATTCGATTGTTTTCTCAAGAATAGCCTCTTGCTTAGAACTGCCACAGGGATACTTTGCAAGTTACCTTGCAACACTATTGTTTTGTCAAATTGCAGTTGCAGTATTTAGCTCATCATGGCTTTGGATGGCTAGTTTTAGAATACCAGTGTAACTTTACACCATCAGTCAAAAATGTTCACTATTTCATGAAAACTAATGTCATTAGAACTAGGTTAACCTAACCTAGTTAGGTAAGGTTAACCTAGTTTGTTAACTTTGATGGCTATTGGAAAGTGACCTAGGCCTATCGCCCATGCCCTACTTTTGCCCTTTTACGTGTAGGCCTATGTGTCACTTAATATTAATTTCTACGCAAACCAAGACAGCGGATTCCTAAAAAAAACACAAGCACCCACCCCAGAAGGGTATCTTATATTTGTACCAAATTTATATATTTGCAGTGAGTAAGGGCAGTAAACAGTGTTGTAAGGCTGCGTGTACAAAACTGCTTCTTTAGAAATCAGCTGGCTAACACTGCTTTTGCCAGCTGCCTGTTACGCCAGGTCAAACCTGTTGTATTTTCATTGTATTATTTTATTCAGGCAAGAAAGAAACGTTTAGATTCCCATATGAAAAGTTTAGGAAAAAGTACCTATTCTGAAATTTGCTTTGACATTTTTTGTACTGTCCCAGAGTTGTCCCAGACATTTTTCTATTGTGTCCCGGAAGCAATTTTTATGGGACACTGTTCATTTTGAACCCCTGACTCAAACACATCTTCAGTGATGTTTCCTGTAGTCATAGGGCGACCAATCCGGGGCTGATCAGACCCAGACTGAGCAGCACATCTCTATAGTTCACTCCTAGATAGTTTACAGTCCATTGCCTGATTCCAATGCATCCAAGCTCCCTGCTGTCTCATCCCCAGTACTCTGGTGGCCCGCTCCTCCTCCATGCCCTCATCTCCTGCTGGACCAACTGACGTCTGAATCCCCTGCTGCTGTTCAGGTTGGGGCATGTTGGTGAGTTGCTCCCTAACCCGCCCTTCCTAATGCCACCTGGCATCCTGTGGCGAAGCTGGGACTCCGGCGTTCCACTTCCTGCCTGTCCTTACAACAATTCCGTTGCAAGCTACCATGGGTTCTAGGGCTGTCAATCTTCTTCCATAACCCAATTTAAATTTCATTCATTATTATTTTTAATAATCAAATTATATTTGAATATTTAATGCTCACATTTTGCCTGTTATTAATATTTACGATGCATCTCTATACACTGTATAAACTGGCTAAATACATTGCCAATGCCACTATAAACGCGTGGTTGACTTGTTATATTGAACAAAAGCTCAGTCTACCAATGATATCTGTGCAACTTGAGTGGTTTCAATTTATTTTGCTCAGACGCGCACACACACTGAATGAACGCCCATACCACTATTGAATGCCTCTATGTTTGATTACGCCAAATTAGCAAGTATTTCCTGACTGGGGAAAAGTTTGCTTTCTTTTTTTTCTATCGGCCCGAGATTCCATGAACCATTATGCCTATCAGAGAAGTGACAAAAGCACCAGACATAGCCAAGAGGAGGGAGGCAAAACTTAATTCTTGCCTGCTTTAGCTGCGTAGTTCATCGTCCTCGGACTGTTTAGGCCTACCTACCCATCTTGTCAGATGTGCACTCAGGCATACATACTCTGCAGATTACGACATCGTTAGGCTAATTGTTATTTTTCCGTTTTCTGATGGAAATCCAAAAACGTTCCACACATCGCTGACATGGTCAGGAGTGGTGCATCGCTTCTGCCATATTTAGATTGTGCATTAGTCGGGACAAAAGCATTTCGTTTTCACATATTCGCTAAAGTTAGCCAACACATAAAAACAACTCCCCAAAACACCACATTCGAATAGTAATTTCCAAATTCGAATAGTATTGATTCGTTAAATATTCAAATTAATATTCGACTTTAGAAATTCGTTCCAACAGCCCTAATGGGTTCCCTGTACTGTCTGCACTGCAGTACTTCTCTAGCACGTGTGACCATGAACTCCTCCTTCACACTACTGAATGGGAGTGTGAGTTTATTCTTGCGTCCATATAGTGCAATGCTGCTTAGACTCAGAGAGAGGCCACAGGATTAATGGAAGAATTCCATGCTGGTAGATCCAGGACTTGAACTTCCCTGGCAGACCAGACTTGTCCATTGCTATCAGCTGTTTCTCTAGTTCTTGCCCAGTTGTTTGATGGATTCAGTGTCTCTCAAGGAGCTGCTGAACACCTTGCCTAGACTCTTCACCAGCTTCTCTGAGACTGATGGTATCTAATGAGAAGTGGAACTGGTCGACCACCTCTCCTTTCCTTGACACCAGGGACTTGGATTTTCTTGGTTTAAAACTCATCCATGCCCATAGGATGAGCTTCTCCAGGCCTTTCAGCAGCCACCCACAACCTGGGACTGATATTGTGGTTACTGTTAGATCGTCCATAAATGCCCAGATTGGTAGTTGTTGGACACCAGGCTTGGACAGGTGGGCTCTGCATTCAACCTCTGCTGATTTGGCCAGCATGGTCATGGCCAGGGCATTCTGAAGTAACTTCCCCAAATGTGCTCTCAAGCTGAACAAATTCAACACATCTTGCCCCAGATGTGACTCTCAAACTGTCTCAAACATTTTGCTTTTAAAATGTGGATTTAAAAAATGCACCAAAGCGACTGAGAAAAACTGTAACAGGAAACAATTAACCAACACCACCTTTTTGATAAGCCTACATAGGTGGATTTGTTTGTCTGTTTCGACAGTTTGATGTTTGTAGCCAAAACTGCCTGTTTATGGTTTATTATGACCGCCAAGAGTTGCTTGTGCAACCCGCACACACAATTTTTTTTTTTTTTTTTTTTTTTTTTTTTTTTTCGATGCCCAAATTTCCGTCAATGATTCCCGGGACACTGAAAGACCGAGGTACCTAAACTTGGTGGGCATGTAACCCCACATGGATAGCATGGAACCATCGTTTTTCGTTTTGATCTGTAGCCCCCCCGCTGGACTGGACCCCCCGAAAGGAGGGTAGGGCAGACACAGTTCTCTGTGAATATCTTGAGAACTGTAGGGCCTAGGATGACCAATTTTTTCCGTATGTTTGCCTCCAGGGGTCATGTTAACCCATTCCATGTGCACACATGTGCATAAACAGATACACACGCACACACATACATTTACAGTAATCATACATTATGACACATACTCACACAGTAGACATATGTGCGCATGCATGCACATGCACAAACACACATACGCAGGCAAACACACAAGCACGCACATACACACCAAACACACACACCCACACACATAAACATAAACTTGTACACGCACACATGCACACAATTCAAGAATTTTTCCCGTCATCTACTTCCTGAAATTTTGGTCATTGATACCCGGGACACCGAACCACCGGGGTACATGAAATTTGGTGGGTATGTAGCCCCACTAGACTTTTACGGAAAAATGTCATTTCGTCCCCGGGGACCACCCCTCCCCGTGCTGGGCCCCGAACTGCAAACAAAAACAGTTTTTCCTAAATAACTACCTGAACCGTGGCACTGAGGATGAAGAATCTTTTATGGTATGTTGGTCTCAAGGACCCACATCAACCTGGCTCATAATCACTCATTTGTGATTTGCACCCCCACCCCCCCGGTAAAAAATTAAAATGCAATATTATTCTGCTTTAATCGCCCCTATCTTCAGTTAAGATGTTCAGAACTGCACCAAACTTTATGTGTATGATTGACCTGGCATTCTCTGGGGGTATGCCAAGTTTCATAGAATTTCATCCATGGGGGGGTCTAAAAAAATTAGGTTATGTGTACATTTAGTGACTGTACACTCATTGGCCTGTAAATGGCAGTGCACACACACAGGCACCCACATACTATCGGTATTAGAACGGCCGATACATAATTACAAATTCAGTAGGATTAAAAGAAAGCCAAAATAAATATTCATCATCATCATGGCTGCATTTTCAGTATTGGCGATAAGTAGTCGTTTGTCCACTAGATGGCGCATCGTTGCAGTGAGATGTAATTTTGTTGGAAGTTAAAAGTGGGTTGGAAAAACAATGGACGCTTCCTACAAGGACTGTATTTTAACGCAGCGAACATCTAATAAGGATAGGACGATGTTCACATGAAGTGTAATTCCCATTTCTTCTTGAAGTTTTAAATAAATCTGAGGATGTTTATCGGACATGCTTGGTTTTACTGCAGGTAACGTTAATCTTGTAATATCAATAAGGACCTAGGTAATGTTACCGTTAGTGTTGGTTGAGTGATGGAGGCCCATTTGATTGATTGCATTTGTAGAAAACTATAAATGCGGTTATACCAAGCAAATTGATAGCAGCACTGTTTGTATCTTTCGACTGTCATTTATTGCACGTGCTACAAAATCATTCTGTGCAATGGAAGATTTACCAACGTTACACCGGTCTGATACAGTTTTGCCTATACATGCATTGAGACTGAGACGCCTGTTTATTTTGTTTTAAGTGCGTGCAGGGTGTGAGAGGGGAATCGATGTGCTTCGATTCCAGCTTGGTAGTTGTAGTCTGTGAAATTAAAAAGCATGTGTGTGTGAAGTATCCAAACAATGACACCTTCATTTCATTATGGCTGCTTTAGCAACACACCTTAAGCTACTGTGTAGTGGGTCCCATTTAGAAGTGGCTACTTCATTCGCGCTTTCCTTGACGTGGAGCTGCGTGAATGTTATTACAACTTTTCGCCACGATATGGCAGTTTAAGTCCGCTTAATACTGTAAGGCGTAAGCCATTGGTTTCCAAAGGAGATTTTATTTGTGTCGCCAGCATAGCCTATTGACAATTTATGTTGTAAATAGGCCTACCTTATAATCCTACCTGTAGCTTAGGGAAGCTAACAGCTTTCTATTAGGATCTAGTTTGTTAGTTACTGTTTTGTCATAACTCCCTGATGCATTTTTGCATTTAGAATAGCCAGAGCGTGGATATCTCAATTGGAAAATTAAACAATATCGGGTGCCTATGGACTAGGCTGGGTGAACCCAGCCTGATCTGCCCGCTATTTATTTTTTGATTTCTTAAAAGATTGAGCTTGGTCTGATGAAACCCAGACTAGCCATGGACCTCAGTTACACAATGCAAGGGAACATGAATCAGCCTATATTTGCACAAACAATAACGGACAAAAGCTCTTCAACTTAAAATGTGTATGAACAGTCTAGCGACGCATTTCATCAAGGCCCATTTGGACATGTCAGTTATTTGCACCACTGGTTAGATGTAAAACAGCATTTCGTTTCAGACTACTGTTACTTAATTTGTGCATTAACAATAACGTTTCAGACTACTGTTACTTAATTTGTGCATTGACAATAAAGTATTACATAAACTAAAGATGACTACAATCTTATGTAGAAGAAGAAACATTCACAAAAAATCCATCCATCCAAAAATGACCTTTGTTTTTGATAGCTGTTGAAAATGGCATGGAACTGACAGAGATGTTTTTGTTTATAAATACATAAAAAATAAATAAATAAATAAATAACATTATGCTGATACCTTTTGCTTTTCCCAAATACAATGTAGCCTACAGGTGTAAGTGACCTTTCATCAATCCAGTTGCAATGGATGAACTGTGATGAACTGCCCTTGATTGTTTAGAGATTTTAAAGGTTTTATAACAATGCTACATCTTCTTTGGCTATTCTACAATCTATTCACCTTTTCAGCACCAGTAGGCTACTTTCTGTGCAGCCGCACACACACACTCAGGCATGCCAAACAAGCATACACAAAAGTTTCAAGAGTGGGGGATGGAGTAAAATATGGAGACAAATTGAAGTGTGATTTATTTTCGCGGAACGGATGTACAGGACTGAGCGGCGGTCATATTTTGTACCGCTATGCGGTACATCTAGTTATTATTATTATTATTATAAGTGTGCTTGCTGAAAGCAGCACATTTATTGCTATCCATTATGCAAGCACACATTTGTATTATTATTCCTTTCAGCCCACTTTTTTGGCCAGCTCCTGCTCCTAGGCCTTTTGAGATATTGATACCGTTCTCTAAAAAAAAAAAACTCTAAAACGTCCGGTCAGTACCGGTGTAAGTTTCTGACCCTTGTCGTTCTTCCGCCATATTCACAAATTTTGCCAATATTCACGAAACTTGACATACATGTCCGAAGCGCTAACCAGTAGGCCACGGCTGCCCAATCAAAGATGATCAATCAAGATGTACAGGGGTGGTCCCAGGGACCTGGCCAAATGTTATGCTAATAAAGTAGTGTCTGAGTACTTGAAGCAGTTACTACACTACTCAATGACAAGGTAAGGTGTGAAAGTCATCCATTCCTGCACACCCAGTATAGAAAAAGAGGCACACCTGGAACAAGCAGAGATGTCTAGAAAGTCATGTTAAATCTAAATCTACAGAATGTATAGACCGGAGATACAAATGGGTACAAAATCATGAATGAACATAAGAAATACACAGTATGTACATTTACAGGAAGGATTCTGATTCACAACTCTTTCACAGGAACTCATGAAGTCATTTACATTGTGTTAATAGGTCTGTTTCTCATTTGTTTGCTTAAAGCATTATGCGTCTCACATATTCGACGTTCCCGACCGGTAGCGCGACAATGTGACGTCAAAATGACATAGATCTCTGCTGCGCCAGGATTTTGGCCGGGTAGTGCACCACTTTATTTTTATTCAGCTGAGTGCGCCAAACCGGAAACCGGAAGATGGACTAGTTTGAGGGCAAGCGAGAGTTGCAGTTTGGAGGACTGTTTTGTTACAGTCGTGAATTTTTAATAGTTTGCTGGATAAGTTAACAAAGTTACCAGCGAGAGTCGCTACACATGGAATCAAGGGGAAAGAATAGAAAATATATATTTTTCAACCAAAGGATATCTACTAAGACCTGAACAAAATCTCTTTCCATTTTAGGAAATTACACAAACTCAGCCAGCTGCTAGCTAGCTAGCCAGCTAATTAAAATGTTTAAATTATTAAAATTTCCCTCGTGATGACTAATGGATCTATCTATATATCCATCCATCTATCTATCTGCAAACACCTGGGAAACTAGATGGTAATGATGGTAGTTGTGAATAGAAGCAACCGAAGTCTGAAGTACCATCACAGAGGCTAGCTTCTACCATAGACAGTGGTTTTTACTGCTACTGACTGCTTCTTCTACTGTGTAACGTAGGTAGCGATAGCCTTTTTACAACAGCGACACCTCTGTTCAGGAGAATATTGCAACTAGTGTCGCGACCACCACGCGCAATTATAAATGGTTTCGGCGCTCCCGTGACGTCACATTGTCAAGCTACAGGTCGAGAATGGCGAGCATGCAGAGGCCTTAAACTCCCCTCTCTGATATTGCTATCTATTGTGTTTGTACAGATTGTGGATTGTGGACAACACTGTACCATTTCTTTCTCCTTTTTTTTTCAGAGTGGTTCCTCATCCAGGTCTGAGTGAAAACTCATTCAACAGTCATCCCCACTAAGGTTCACGTTGAAAAGTTGGGTTATTTTTCCGTTTAAGAATCCCTCTTCTCACAGTCTGGGCACCATGGGGACCAGTGGTTATCGGTACTACCGTGCAACCATTTTTCTCTCAATGTTTGTGGGATACGCTTTGTACTACTTTAGCAGAAAAACATTCTCTTTTGTGATGCCCTCGGTTATGGAGGAGATTGAACTTGACAAAGATGACCTTGGTAAGACAACCTTTCCTTAATTTACTGTTTTGGGGATGATATGAGAATGAAACAGTTGTGTATACAATGGATTTTACTATTTTGAAGGCAAAGTGTATCAGAATGATGAGATCCTCATTGCAATTTTTGTCTCACCATTATAGGTTTAATCATCAGCAGCCAGACATTGGCCTATGCAATCAGCAAATTCATCAGTGGAGTTCTTTCTGACAAAATAAGCGCTCGCTGGCTTTTCTCAAGTGGACTATTCATAGTTGGAGTAATCAATGTGTTTTTCTCATGGTCCTCCACAGTAGCTGTCTTTACAGTGCTGTGGTTTGTGAATGGCCTTGGCCAAGGATTTGGTTGGCCACCATGTGGAAAAGTACTTCGGAAGGTAAGGCAGATGTCAATTTATTTTCCAACTGCTAAGATATAGTGTTGGGGATATTCTGCATTTTAATGTGCAAGGGCATGGAGAAACAAGTTGAAACAGAATGTACAGAACAGACTTTGTTCACACATCAAGTTACAGGACAGTTTACATTTACTTCAAACACTTGTGGTTTATGGTTGTGTCCATCCATGGGCTTCACCCTTTTCCATTTAAGTGAATACACACCTGTTACTCAGTTGCTGGCATTATGACAAGCATGAGCAGACATTCCAACCTCTGCCCTCACACAGCAATGACCTTTTACTGTAGATGGTTTGGACAACTATCTGCTGTGAATTCTGGACATATCGACCTTCATCGTCTAGGTCATGTGCACTTAATTAGGTCTATGGTCCATTAGGTTTGTTTTGCCTTTGCTATAGTTGAAATAAACATAATAAAGACAAATACATATAAAGACAAAACAAACAGAGTTGCATCAGAAATCAGCCTGTAATATTATTCTTTTCATAGCATTCTCATAAGAAGTACACATTACCTTGTCAATAGTAGCCTTCCTATTGTCACCATACTGTATGGAATATCTCATAGACTGCACCTTTTGATGTATTTAACTGAGCTGTCTTTTCCCCCTCTGAAGTGGTTTGAGCCATCTCAGTTTGGAACATGGTGGGCTGTTCTATCCTGCAGTATGAATCTGGCAGGGGGAGTGGGCCCCATCATCACCACCGTGTTGCTTCAATACTACAACTGGCGGGTGGTTCTCGTTATGTCTGGTGTAATCTGCATGGCCATGGCTGCTCTTTGTCTTCTGTTTGTGAAGAATGAGCCAAGTGATGTGGGCCTTCAAAACATTGAGCCTGGTGCCAAAAAAGGTAAAGGAGGTGATATTTCCAGATGTGTTTCAGCAGTCTGTTCCTGCTCCTTACTGAATATCTTGTTTGCCCAATAATAACAATTTTAACACACACATAAATCCTACTTTATTTAAACGTGCTGATTCACTAGGTGCAACACCCAACCGGGTCCTTATAGACACTAGATAAATGCATGAATGAGTTTTTCAAGTCATGTTTTGACATCAGCCCTCTAAGTTTGGCAATATTTTTGAGGTGGTAAAAGGCTGATTTAGTTATCGCTTTCATGAAAAGCTGACTAGGTGCTGATCAACTAGTCCCTCAGCTCTTAAAGGACCAGTATGTAGGAAATAATGGAAAATAAATTGTAACCATTCCAAAAATTCACCATATGTCATCAGAGAGTAAGGAAACAGATGAATTGAAGTAACGGCTTATTTGACAACATTACTATAACCCGTAAACCCCCGTAAAACCAGTGAAAAAAATTAGTTACGGGGCGGAATGCAGAATTTTCATTTATGTTTTGAACGATTAATTCTAGAATAGCGCAATGGGCTGGCGCGTCCACCCATTTGGGTTGCCAAATTAGCAAAGGCCAACTGTCAACAGCTGTCAGTTGTAGTCATGAACGAGTAACCTACGAGAGGCAGGCAAATTTCCAAAATTAAGGGCCAATCTCAATTCTCTATTTTACCCCTTCCCCTTCCCCTTAGTTTTGCGTGTGCACGTGAGACGAAGGGCTATCTCAATTCTCATTTCGATTGAGGGGTAGGGATAAGGGCAAGGGGTAGATACCCCATTAAAACCAAGCAAGATCGGGAGCTTACTTGAAACCGAGGGGTAAGAGAAATACCCAACATACACCGCTCACACCGGAAAAATAAGCACACCGAGAGATTCATTGACATGAAATGTTGGCATTAATAAGGATTATAAAATTAAAATGGTAATTGTTTTATGTTGCATTTAATCTTGTGACCATATATTGAAGGCCCTGTTCTTCATGAGGAAGTTTTCAAAAATCGCTGTTTTGTGAATGTTAACAGCACATCATTATTTGCACGAATGTCTCGCATTTTACATATTTCCATGTCTGATATAGCCTACCCCGCGAATTGGCAGCATAACATGTCAGAAATGTAAGTCCAACAACAGCTAAATTCGCTGAACTTTTTTACCGCTCGTCTGATATGAATGCTGCATAGGCTTACTGCTGCCGACTCCTCGCATAGGCTATTACAGGTAGCGGTTGCTTCTGGTGTCAAGTAACGACCATTTGGATATTATAGGCCTTTATCACGGCAGCCCACGGGCAGCTGAAGCAGGGCTGTTCAATTTCCTGTTGGCAGGCAAACCACAGGTGTTCCTAAAAACATTAACGAGGCCTCTGGTTGAAGTAACTGTGGCCGAATCTGACACTTAATTAGAAACACCTGTGCTCACACAGGAACAGGGCTGTTCACTTCCTACTTCGGCTGCCGTGATAAAGGCCTATTGTAAAATATCGAAGGAGTTGTGGGATGTTTACATAGCAAACTGCATGTTTATTTTGTCCCCCTGTTTCATTCACCCGGACCAGGAGGTAGGCTGCGAACGAACACAGGCACGTTCTGCTGTTGTTGAAATAATTCTTGAACGGTTTTATTCCGAGCTGAAAATGCAATGATAAGATATTTGACAGAAGACAGGTTGCTGGTGTCAAAATATTAGTGTGGTACGATCTCTGTAAATTATGTTAATTCAAGTGTTTCAATCATCCCGCTCTCCCTTATGGTTGGCTAGTGCAGCGGTCCCCAACCACCGGGCTGACATTCCTAACCGGGCCGTAGCCTACGACATGAGTTTTAAAAAAAATGCATGCAAACTAAATTAAATTTAATTCGCAATAATGTCACGTTTTTACATGACATAGGCCTATATGCAGTTGTTTGATTGCACGCATGTTTGCATTTTGCAAGGTCTATTTTCTTCGTCTGTCTGTCCCGCCTTCAACACTTTTTACATATTGCCTTTAGCTCGCGCAGCCTCAGGTCAGCTCACTTCACCTTCTTAGTGAGCGGTAGTGTCACACGAAGTTAGCTAAACTGCTAGAATGAGCAACAAAAACAAGCATCTTTAGCAGGTCACTGGCCAGAGTGTTTGAGTTCGCGAGAGCGCTGCAGAGATTTCTTACAGAAAAAAGTCACCGTTAGCTGCACATTTTAGTGATGAGGACTGGGTGTCAAAACTCGCTTACCTGTGTGACATATTCGGGTTGCTTAATGACCTCAACCTGTCACTCCAGGGGAGAATGACGATTGTCTTTAAACTGGCAGATAAAGTCGCTGAATTTAAAGCCAAGCTTGATTTGTAAAGACGAAGTGGACGGGGTGTATTTGATAAGTTCCAAACAGTAGTGGGGGTTTTGGGAGAGACTGAGGCAGGGCCTTTCTCTCACAGCTGTCTTGCCGATCACCTTGTTGCGTTTTCAAATGAGTTTGAGCGTTACTTCCCATCCTCCAAAGATCCACGGCAAACCAATGAGTGGGTCCGCAACCCATTTGTCAATATTGAATAGTCCTAACTTGTCAGCGCAGGAGGAAGAGCAGTTGATCGAAATTGCAAATGACGGTGGTCTTAAGAGTATGTATAAGGAAACCTCTCTGGCGGGTTTTGGATCAAAACCAAAGCAGAATATCCCGAGATAGCCGTAAAAGCGCTGAAAACGTTGCTACCATTTCCCACCACGTTATCTATGCGAGGCGGGTTTTCGGCAATGACTGCAACTAAGACCAAATTAGCTAATCGACTGGACATTTCAAACACACTGAGGGTGTCACTGTCTTCCATCACCCCCAGATGGAACCTTCTTGTTGCAGGGGAAACAAGCACAGGGCTCCCACTGATTATATTAAGTAATGCACGTTTAGTTCCCATGTTTTGTTCCCATATTTTTGTTAAGCATGTTCACACTTATAGATGTAGCTTCAAGTTGTTCAATATTCATAGTTCATATTGTTAAAATTTTCACTTCTTCAAGTTCACGTTTTTCACATGTTTAAGAGATCGTTACCTTCACTGTTCATACATAACTGGAGCTAGTTCTTTTCAAGTAATGCGCATGCACAACACATATGGAACATGGAACCCCCGACCCCAAGCCGGTCCATGAAAAAAAAATAGGAAACAAACAGGTCCATGGTACATAAAAGGTTGGGGACCCCTGGGCTAGTGGTATCTCATTTCCAAGGGAAATATTTTCACCCCTATGTCTTGTTTAAAATGTCAAAAAAAAAAACTGCGTAATTTGTCATTTTCGTTCTATAAGTTCCACTTTTCATGTCATGAATGTAACATGCCTATGATGAGGCTTTGCAGTTGTCCAATATGGTCAATCTATTGTCTCAATTGTGTTTCATGTGACGTGCAGAAGCTACATGCATTGTTTTGCTCCAGTTGAAAATGTTTCTGCGTAATTTGTCAGCTGTGATCAAATGCGTTCAATAAATTCCTCTTTTATGTCATAAATATAGCATGCCTATGATTAATGCTTGTATGGTGTATCTAATCTAGGCCTCTCTCATGTTCAGTCAAATTCCCTTTGCCCACCCGTTTTTTCTGTTCCCACCCATTTGAACATTTCTGGCTACGCTACTATTAGAAAGAAAACTGATAAGTCATACAAGTGTACTATTCCTACAAAACAACTAGATACTACTAACAGTGTAGAGCAAGAATAACCATGTGGTGACAGTTTCAGTGAGTAAAGATTCATTTTCGAATCTAAGAGGACACATCGCGGAAACATGAGAATGAGCAAAGAAAAACGTGAGCAATTTGAATATGCTTCATATCAAGTAGAAGGCTAAAGTAAAACTTGGATGCTAAGCGTGTATTCTTTAGGCAACTAATCCCACTGATCCCTTGAATTTTATGCTTATGTGTATTAACGTTGCCAAGCGTTTGTTGTTGCACATCTGTGTTGCACTATCTTTTAAAATAAATGTTCTGAGTGAAATATATTGCCGTTGCTCTTAGTTCTTTGGGATTTAAGTTTTCTGTTGAAGGTGACAATTCGGCTTGTAGATTATTTCTCCCTCTTTTAACCCATTTACTCCTAAAAACGCCTATAGAATCCTATGGCATTCTAGACTAAATAACCTTATTTCCTGAGGGTTTTCTGAAAAAATACTAAGAATTGTCAACGTCTACCAAAACCTTAATAGCTAAGCCTCTGTACACCTAGAAACATGAAATAAAAAGCATGCTGCGCTACGCATCAACAAGCGGGAGATTCAATGTTGCGCTATGCAGCAACCGGCGGGAGATAGAATGTTGGGTCGTGCAGCATCCAGCGGGAATGGGTTAAATTGGAGGGAGCATGGAGTGATTTCACTGCAGTGGGATGATTTTCAAGTAGAGCAGGGAGCAAAATTGAGCGGAGCGACCTGACACGAATTTGAGCGAATGGGTTAAATTGGAGGGAGCATGGAGTGATTTCACTGCAGTGGGATGATTTTCAAGTGGAGCAGGGAGCAAAATTGAGCGGAGCGACCTGACACGAATTTGAGCGAAGGAGCGGCCGAGTAAACAGCCACCCACGCCTAGCAGTGTTGACTTGCGCATCTTTTTAAGATGGTAAGCGTAAACGAAGGAAAGCCCTCTAATTGGACGGGCAAGACTGACAAATCACAGTCCCGCCAGCGTATGCTTTCTAAATTATGTAGCTAACTCCATTCCCATCAAGGAACTTAGGCTACTATGGCCAATATCTTTGAAATTTAACGGGCTTGGTTTTATTAGGAAGACATGAATTCTGGGTGGGTTTGGGCATGCCTCAGACTCGTGGTGTGAGCGGTATCAGAGCGGAACAGAGCGGCCGCTCCGGCCTCTAAATTAAAAAGCGCTCCACTCTCAAATTCCATCCATATTACACAAAACTATAAAATAATCTAAACTTCATTCACTCTCGGTATATAGAGCAGGACAGACTTGCGGAACAGGCTGCAGGGCAACAGTCTGACAGCCTGCATGAAGATAGGCATTAATGGTCCAATAATAAAACAGTGCAATTACAATGGGCCCTTGAAATGTTCTTTTTAAAGCCAATGAGGATGGCTTGTAGTGACTGTGCTTGTAGTGATTTGCACATTTTGTTGTTTTGCACTTTCTTGCACAAATTACACAAATATGTTGAAATATTTATTATAATAAATAATTGTTAAATGTAGTCTGTAGTGCATCGCACAAACATGACGCCAGCACCCACACCCCCACCCCCACCGGTTGGACTGACACCATATCCCCCCCCCACCCCGGTCGGACGGCAACCGATACCAGACCCCCCCGGCCGGACGACCTACCACCAAAGTGCGTCAAAAAACACACCCTTTCTTATCTGTTACATTGCTCCGGAACTGTTCATCGCAGCGAGATAAAACCTTTATTTCATGACAGAGCAGAAGTGGGGCTTTCCAAAGAGACTACACACGTGTCTGTACGAGCAAGTATGAAAATGAAAAAAATCATGAAATTAAATCAAATTGCATCATATTTACAGTCTATACTTCTCTGCGTTCACCTGCGCACCCATTCTTGTTTGAATTACTCGCGAACCCGTGATCGCATAGACATGGCAAGCATATCAGATGAAAAAGGGGACACAGGGCTATCCATTGGTATCATGTATATCGATCCTTCTGGCTTATAAAAACAGACGAAGTGACTGCAAAATAATAACGTCATGTACATGTTCATAATCCGGTTTTGAGATCCTAGCAAATTCCTGCATGGCATCCAATTCAAGGCTCACATTGCATCCCAATTTGTTCAACAAAGAAACACCTTTTTTGCCTTTACTTTGTTCATGGCAATGCAGTAAAAAGTTGAGAATCATTATGAGTGCATAGACCATAGGCACGCAGGCTAACACGCAACCTCGGGTCAGGTCAGATCAGTTCGTGTCACAGATATGGAGCGCAGAAAGGTCATTTTTCGTCACTAAATAAAAAATGGCATTGTGTGTGTGCCACTTACAATGACCAGAATAAATCCTTATGAATAAAGGTAGTGAAAATGCCCTAAAAACAGCTTAGGGTTCTAAGGGTTAATGCATTCCTGTCTGCCAACTCCATTCTAAGCCCTTACCAATCAGGTTTCAGAGCTAGACACAGTACTATCACTGCAGCAACTCTTGTGGTAAATGGCATAGCCTCCTCTACTGATAATAGGCAATACTGTGCAGCCTTAGTTATCAATTTATCCAAAGCCTTTGACACTGTCAACCACAGCATACTTAACTACTTAACATGAATTAAACATTTTGTTAACCTGACTGTTAAACTGTTGCCCTTTAAGCATTTTAGAATATCCCCATAATGAGTAACAAATTAATCAGTATGCAATGTGTGAATATGGCCCCACAGGGTTAAACCATCATCTAGTCTAGTGCAGTGGTTCTCAACCTTTTTTCAGTGATGTACCCCCTGTGAAATATTTTTTCAGCCAAGTACCCCCAAACCAGCGCAAAGCATTTTTAGTTGAGAAAAAAAAAGACCTAAAACAGAGCACTGTGCCATCAGTGTCTAATTTATTAAACTTTGGAACTGATAAACACATACAAAATTCAGACAAACTATTTTGAACATTTAAAATTTTAATATTTTTTTTTAAAAAATGACTAAAATTATTGCACATTTTTTTGTAAATGATTCGACGTAAATCCAAATATTATTAAAGTATATCCATATTATTCAAGATACAGCCGGAATTTTGCCGGCTCTGGTTTGGCCTTCTTTGCCTCCGTGTTATCGCAAGAATTACCGCTACGCTTCAACCATGACTCCGTTGTTTGAGTTTTGACAGTGATTGACAGGTGATGGCAGGTGGCATGTGACAGGTTGGGTCGAACCATCCTGGTATGGGGGGGACTCTGGGTTTTTAGGATAATTAAATTGAATAGCCTACTGAAATTCATTTTATGAACTTATATTTTCCTGAAATATTTATTAAATAATTGTTTTTAAAGTATTTTTGCATGGGTTCTACTTTTTAAATATATGTATATTTTAAAATGTATATTCACATACCCCCAGGGGTACGCGTACCCCCATTTGAGAACAACTGGTCTAGCGCATCTATCTAGTTAGAAAGTTAACCAATCATCCAATGATATTTGTACTCCATTTAGTTGGAAATATTTTTTCCAGTACTTTGTTTTCTTACTGATGATCTTTCTTCTCTTCAGGTACTCCTATTGACGAGAGCACCCTCAAACAATTTCTTATGTCACCTTATCTGTGGGTTTTATCCTTGGGCTACTTGGTTGTATTTGGTGCGAAGATAGCATGCACTGACTGGGGACAGCTCTTCCTCATCCAAGAAAAAGGACAGTCAGTACTGATGGGTAAGCCTCAAGTGCCAAGTATTTAATTCAGGGTTTCTCAATCCCTCCTCTTTACCAGTATATCTTCCTGTTATTTTCAATGTTAATTATTAGTCCTGTAGGAAATTTGTTCTCTACATTTTACCCATCTGGGGTAGTGTACACACATTCATACATATACACACACACACAATCACTCACTAACTCACTTACTCGGAGCAGTGAGTTTACAAGGAGCACCAGTAGGCCACGGATGCCCCAATGTCACCTTGACAGGGTAATTATCATGCTCTTGGTTGACTATTACTCCTGTGTATTAAGCTAAGAGCGACAGACGCACTAATTTAATTGATGGTCAACGTAGCCATGTGAAGTCATGTGAAAAGAGGGTGCAGAGTTGGTGTTAATTCACACCAACTACCAACCAAAAACCAACGTATTCAACATATTCAAAATAGGTGTAAAACATAACGATAAATAATAAATGCATCTGACACCGACGACAATGTTTCAAAATCCAATGTGAATGACACATTCAGAATTAGGCTTGGAACTAGGCATGGAAAGTGCAATTCAGTCTAGCAGGAAATGAATGTATATTTAGTTTAGCATTATGTTTATGCATTACCACCGTATGGTCTACGTCTGTGAGTGTTTAGTGAGTCTCAGAATATTAATAAACTGTCGTTCTGTGCACCTGAACATTCCATGTCTCCCTTGCTAGTAGGGCTGACAGTGATGGTATAGGAATGATGCATGTAATATAGCCCTTTCAACTACTTAACTTTTCCTAAAGGAATAAATGTGATAAGCCAGTTTTGGTCTCAGTCCCTTCACTGTCTGACTAGTTATATATTACTAATATATTAATTAAGCTTAACCAACTTTATTATAAGGGGCTCCACACTGATAGCTATATACTACTAATATATTAATTAAGCTTAACCAACTTTATTATAAGGGGCTCCACACTGATAGGTTCCGCCGCCGACAACAGTGGCAGCATGTCAGCAATGTAGCTCCGTGTTTTTTTCTTGAATTTCCTTTAATTTTTTTTCTTGAATTTCCCCTTGGGGATCAATAAAGTATCTATCTATCTATCTATTGTAAGGGTCCTATGGAGAGTGGTTCATATTGGGATAGGCAGAAGCACAGTTTAATAACAATTAGTTAAATAATAATATGTCATTAACTTTTCTATTAACATATAGTTTGCAAATAAACATTTAACATTTAAATGATGTAAGAAATAACTGTTAATTAGTGCCAAAAAGACATTTAGTTAACTATTAACACATATTAATACAATATTAGTTAATAGATTTGCTAAAACATTAACATACAGATTTTATGCAAACAACTTGTGGCGATCAAACCTGACCCCCTATAATAAAATAATGTAATGAAAACATGGCGGCTACATACAGGAGATGGTCAGTGACCATAAATACCAGCCCAGGTAGCGGTGTCTCCGCCTCTCTCGCTTCCCTCTGCCGGTGTCTCGTCTGCTGTGTGTTTGGTTCGCTGGTGTTTCCCCGCTGAACGTGACGACAGGTAGAGTGTTTTGCCTTGTGAGAGCGGCCTGGTTTGGTCCTTGTCTCGGACGCTCCGTGAGTATTGCCTAGCCTCAAAGAACTGTCTTTCCATTGTTCGGCAGGTTGATAACTCCACCGAGTTGTTCAGAGTTTTGTGCGTGTTTGGTCTAGTCCAAACCGAGCTCCGTGATCGCTTTGCAATAACAAACTGTTTTATCATTGTTCAGCAAGCGATCACGGCAGGAAAGTTGTTGTTCCTGGCCTGTGGGCCTGTCTTGCCCCATTCGTTCCGTGATCTCCTTGCGCTGTCATTGTTTGCAGGAGTCACGCAACGTGGGTAAGCTGGTAGTTTTGTGCGAGTTGTTTGGTCCTTTGGTGTGCACTCCATTCGCTCCATGATCTCCTTGCATTAGAACTGTTTTCCCATTGTTTGCAGACACACGACAGTAGCGAGGTTGTAGCAGCTGGCCCACTTCTCTGTGTTGTCCCGTGCTCTTTAAAAGTGTTCTTGTTGTTTAGTCGTGAACGGCGCGACTTTAAGTTGAGTATAGATTACATAGGCTATTGGGGAGGGTTTCCTTAGGGGTTTTCCTGGGGATTATTATTTTGTCTTTTGGGGATATTTTTATTTCTACATTTTCCTTTCCTCCGGCGCCGGCCTGCCTTTATTGTAATCTAATCTAAACTGAAAGCAATCACGTTTGTGCTCTAGTTTTGGAGAGCTTTTCTTTTTGTTACCATGATTTTGCTATTTATTGTTATTTTGTAGTTATTGGTTTATCCACACTGGGAGCTTTGAAGCAGTCGGCTATGTTATAGTAGCCAATTAATTATAGCCTAAATAAAATGTCTGTGCTGCATTTGAGTAGCTTATAATAGCAGCCTAAATTGTTTACCCGTTAACTGTTTTGGATTTATTGTGGCCTTAGGTTGAAGAGGTCTTTTGACTGAAGATACTTTTCCCCCCCCTTGTTTTTGGACTTTTTTGCGTCTTGCCTTTTTGCAATTTTTGTCGAGGCTACTGCCTACCGCCTCCTAGTGGCCTGACCTAAAAATTGGCTGAATGGACTGCTACTGCTGTTGTGGTTGTTTGTTTGCTTGTGTGGTGTTCATGTGTGTCCTGAACAATATATTCCATTTTGAACACACCTGTTTGCCTTTCTTGAAGTCTTTTTAGTTAAAGAGTTAAAACCATTTAATGTTTTGTGGTGATTTATAAAGCCCTTTAGTTATTATTTCTTAACCTTAGTTTATCTTCACTCTGTCTGAGTGGTGGTGGATAAATCCACCTGGCGCCCAACCGTTACGCTACCCCACTACCACCACAAACTAATATTTAATTAATGATGAAAAAACTGATAACTTGTGCCAAATAGATATGTTAGTAACAATTAACAAATATTAACAAAGGGTTAGGTAATTACTAGTTTGCTATTTATTATGGCACCTTATTATGGAGTGTTACCGAATACAGACATGTGGAAAAGGTTTGTCATGTTACATGATATTGAATGTACCAGTTAATACTACCTGTTACCATGTAAAACAAAAGAACAATCATGTTGGTTCAAATGGTAGGGCCTAGACTACATTGGCTGTGCTACTGCACAAATGAGATCAGTGAATTGTTTTTGTGACTCATGCATTTTGTTCTGAATATAGAGTATTAGACAGTTTTACATTGTTCTACCTACCCAGGAGATCTACACCGCTACCAAGTTGGAGATGATATAAGACACTAATTGCAGTCTAAGCATCCCTGACAAATCTAAATGAATAGCATGTCGTTAGCATTGTTAGCTTTATTTGCTTCCCAGCATGCATTGCAAGGTTTAGTCAGTTGCCTCATTTTCTTAGTTTGGATTTTGAAACACAATAGTTGAAACAGTTTACTCAATGATGACGTTTCGAACAATAAAATAACTGGATTGATATACTCATTAAACTGTTTTATTAGCCTATTGTGAAATACACATACCATGAAATGTACTAAGCCTAAACCAGTACAAAAATCCAGCTTGTAGACTATTGGTATTATGTGACGTAAAATATCATCCCAGAAGTACACAGACCACGAGAGGTAAGTATAAGTAATCATGCAGAAATAGTAGGATGATGGACGTGAATGTATGATAAGGCCATCCTTAAAAATATTTTCGTTTGCCGTAACCCGACCGACCCTGTCAATTTAGAACCGACCCAAATATTTATTTTTTCCCCCTTTTAGTCCGACCGACTTGCCGGTTGTAAACCATGCGTTAAGACCGATCGATTTTTTTTTTTTTTTTTTTTTTTTTTTTTTTTTTTTTTTGTTTTCTAAACAACCAATACAAATGCAGTAAAATAATATTTATTTTAGTAGGCCTAAGTATTGTGAATATAAATTGCCTAGGCTACATGGAAACGTAGACTCTCAAATAAAACCCTGTGGTGTCATCTCTACACCATTGGTTTACGCATATCACACTATGGCCTATAGACCCCTTCGCAACGGTGCTGAAAACATAAACATGCGGGTGGGCGTGACGTCACTGGAGGCAGAAACAATCATTTGGATCGTGAGGCGGCTATTTGAATAGTAGATAGTGAATGCATATAACTATCTCCTAAATGGTCATGTCCAAGACTTACAATAGGCCTACAATGACGTGGTGAGTTTTGTGTTTGCCGAACCGACATTTTACCGAGCCAGCGCCCGCCCATGTCACAAGGCAAAGATGTATTGCAAACGTGCTAATTACCAACCATTTCGTTTGAAAATTCTAAAACAATGTTTTTTAATACTTCAAAATAACATTTGATAAATGAACCTCACATTTTTCATGTCTAGATTTGAACAAAATCTAGTTTGTTTCTTACCGGGGCTTTTACTGCCTGAAATATCCAATTTTGTTTACCACGCTCGGAGTTAGTGCTGGGCCTTACACAGTAGTAGCCTAGTAGCTAGTAATCAAGGATTTGGTTTAGCTCTTCGAGTCACAGTAAAATTAAATTTTTGGTAGGCTACATAGCTTATTTAGATACACTTATGGTGTGGAAACTGCTTTTTTTTTTAGGAATCCGCAGTCTTGGTTTGTATAGAAATGAATAAGTGACATACATGTAAAGAGGTTGGAAATACAGGACGATTGGTAGGCTAATATGTGAGGTTCCGATACAAGGCTCGGGTTATCGTGAGTCAAACGAACAACTACGTTCTCACTGGAAACTGTAGCCTAGGCCTACTTATTTCAAATTTAACCGATGACTTTTTCGGTTCTGGCACCCGACAGCACAGCAAGATGAGACCATGATAACCTTTAGCCTCCCGAATATGACTGTTCGTTTAGCTTCCCAGCTGAGGTGATGGTTTGTTTTGCCTCCAGTGAACGTAATGACGTAGGCTCAGAAGGTACCTATACGCTTCGTGTCATTCACACAAACATCTCGACAGCGCTTTTACTTGGCATGAGTGGAAGAACTGTGCAGAGATCTTTTCCCATTCCTTCTCCCCGCTAGTCTATCGGTGACCGTGTCGAAGAATTGAAATTGGTTGTGGGTTATTCAGCATTTCTCAATGGGTCCACAACGTGGAGACTGCTGGTCCGCGGAGTCGTGGAGTGAATATAGGCCAGGTGATCAAGAAACCGCGGACCGACGAAAAAAGAAAACAAACGTTTCTGCTATCGATGTCATTAAACATGGAGCCATACAATGAAGTGGTGGTATGAGCGTTCATTCAATGCAGGCGTCTGCACGAGAGACTACTGAAACTAATCAATAACGTTGGTATCAAAGCTCCGCTTCAACCTGTTGGAACGCTTTTTAATTTGACACTTAATAGAACGACGTTGATTTTTGGAACTTCCATAGAATCAGAGCATGTGTAGATGAGCCCTATAACCCCAAAGTCTGCCATGACCGGGCCTCAGGTCAAAGAAGTTTGAGAGAGGCTGTTTTTTATAACCTACAGAATCAGAAT
Organism: Alosa alosa; assembly: GCF_017589495.1. NCBI lineage: Eukaryota > Metazoa > Chordata > Actinopteri > Clupeiformes > Clupeidae > Alosa > Alosa alosa. Next base: position 1,517,739 of record NC_063190.1, read on the forward strand.
GAGGTTTGCAATGGTGCGCCTGAAGGCACGGGTTGAAGACCCAGTCAGTTGCGTCACGATATGCACATTTGTGTGACCAAAATTGTACTTTTTTTTTACTCTGAATCTTGAAAAAAAAAAATATTGACCTACCTACCGACTCATTTTTTATTTTGTTTTGGCTGTTACTGCAAACAAGAATATTTTTAAGGATGGCCTAAATTGAGAACTAATTGCATAGTCTGCAGAAATGATGGGTAATGGGTTTCATTTTTGTATGCAGAGGTGTCAGTCAATCTGTGGTTGACGTGTTTAAAACCTAGTTTAAATGTTCGTACCACAGGTACGACCTTCGCACATATTATGGATATGGTTTTGGTTGTGGGATTCGGGAGACGCTTTTGTCCAAAGCGATATACAAATAAAAACAATACAATAGTTAAAATGAACAGTGAACAGTTTAAAATGTTGGTAAGAATACATTATAGAGAATAGGAATAATAGACAATAATGTCAATTCAATCAATAGCATAATGAAAATAATCAATACTATAATATACAAACCATAAGTCATAAGAATCGCTTAATTAACCAATAACTAATTAAAGGTGCTCTAAGCGATGTTTGGTAACGTCACTTCTGTTGACGTTCAAACAAAACAGAGAACTAGCTCGTCCCTCCCTCCTATGCAATTGAAACTCTCCTGAGCGTGTATCTCTTTGGTGATTGGCTGGAATGGTTTATGTTCCATGGTCCAGGCTGGACCAGGATGTTTTTGTTGCTGTTTTTGGAGTCTGGGCTGTCCACAGAGCGTTTTTTACAGTGTATTCAGGAGACAGGCAGCTAGCGGATGGTGAGGTGATGTTCGCTGTATGTGACAAAAAATGTTTTATCTTAGAAACCACATAACATTGCATATTTCAGTCTGAATGAAAGACCGGCACCCTCAGCTTAAAAGTTGTATCAGCGATGGCGGGGTAATGTCACTTCTATTGATGTTCAAACTAAACAGAGAGCTAGCTCGCTACTCCCTCCCGTGCAATTGAAACTCTCCTGAACGCACATCTCGTCGGTTATTGGTTGGAACACTTTATTTTGCCTTTGAGTGGTTGGCAAGACTTGTTGATGGCAATTATTTTTGTGTGCAGATCTCAGTGCCTACAGAGACGTGTTTTTTTGATGGCCTGATCGTTAGGAAAGATTAGATGAATGTGATTTTTTTTTTTTTTTTTATGTTCACATGCCTTTTTTGGGCCTGCAATCGCTGATACAACCTTTAATCTCTCAAAAACTGAGCTTTTGGTGTTTCCAGCTAAAACAGCTATTCCTCAACAGATTAACATTCAGCTTGACTAATTTTCACTGACCCCAACTAGATCGGCATGTAACTTAGGCCTCATAATTGATGACCTTCAATCAGCCAAGGAGGACACATGCACTTAATGCAGTTAATTAAGTGTTTCTTATGAGTTAATGGCTTGTATATTATATTATATTATAGTATATTAGAGTATATGTCTATTTTCATTCTTTATTTTCATTAGGCTATTGATTGCTTCAACATTATTGTTTATTATTGCTATTCTCCTTAATGTACCAACTGTTCACTGTTCATTTAACTATTGTATTGTTTTATTTGTAAGCAGTGGTGGAGGAAGTACTGAAACTCAGTACTTAAGTAAAAGTACAAATACACAGAGAAATATTTACTTTAGTAAAAGTACCACAATGACAACCCTACTTAAGTAAAAGTAAAAAGTACCTGCTTTTAAATGTACTTTAAGTATTAAAAGTAAAAGTATTTGCATAATTTATTCTCTTAATATCTATATTCTAAAAGGAAAAATCAGTATGGTCTGTGGCATTTTAATCGAGTTAGTTTCTAAGCTAGTTTTAGGTTATACTCGACTAGATAGTTTTAAGTTAATGCAATTGTGCTTACCATCTGTGGCCCATTACATTCTGACCTACAATTCTAGAGACTGTAATTCTGGTTATCTACTAGGGTGATCTGCTGAGTATCATTCAGCAAAACACGAGAGCCTGAAGTTTAACGGGGTAGACCGGGGAAACGTCGGGTGGATCGTAATGCCAATTATGCTGATTAAACAGAAAAGTTGCTGAGAAAGGTGTCTTTATTATTTAAATTCAGTTTCACTTGCGCAGACGCATAGACATTGAATGAGCGCTGACGTTACGCCACAATTGTAGGCTATGCATCTTTATTTAATCACACACAATTAAGGAATATTTCCTAATCTGGAAAATGTTACGTCTTTTCCAGCCACCGGTTCATTAATAGTCTACCATTCATTTGTGCCGCAAATGATCAGACGTGTGACAGAAGCATGGGCATAGCCTGTAACTTCGCTGATCCGCGGATAGCAATCTCATCGGAGAGGAGGCCCTAACGCTGCAGATAACAGACAGAGAAAGGCACAGAACACAGTTGCATGTACAGTGTAGCCATGGGTCTGGTGAATATAGCCTACCGAATGCAGATGGCTACAAGCTCACGCTTTGCCTGGTCTAGACCAGAGCCATAGAAAAAGAGAGTTGCGACACTCTTTGAAGTCGCCGCCACGCGGTCACGTGGTTCACGTACGCTTCAACAGTTCCAAACAGCTCTTTGCGTGTAGTGTTATTTCAATGGGATAGACAGCAGCAAGTGGGTTATTAGGCGGGAAACATTACAACAAAACAAAAACGAGTGTTATTACGTGTTAGCATGCTTACATTATAGTGTCAATTACATATTGCGAGTATAATTGGTCTGCAACATCGATCTAAAATATGTTCTTTGGTAGTTCTAACATTGGTCGTTTGTTTCCTTGCTGGACATAAGCTGTTATTGGATTCCTACATTTGCCTGTATCACGCTACATATACTTTACTTACATTGTCCAAATGTAGGCTATGAATTTTGTATCCCTTTGTGTGTGGACATTAGATCCAGTGTCCTTCTCAGTTCGTTTGGTGAGATGAAGATGAAGGTGCCCAGACCCCCCCCCAATCTACAGCTTTGATCATTGTAAGACTAGCAATAAACGTCTATCAAATATATAAATAGCATTCAGTAGCCTAACAGCTTACATTTTATAAGTGTCATCAATGCATTAAATCTGTTCAGTTCTTTTAGAGAAATAGCATAAAGGTGGCCTTGGTAGTAACATTTTAAGACTAGCCATAAACATGTCAAAAACACATAGGCTAAATAAGAATCAATAACAACTTAAATGTGAAAAGTTTGATCAATACTGCAAGACACCCACTGTTTCAATAACGCAATAAGCAATCAACTTTTTCAATAAAATACTTATAGCCTAACTTATATTTCAGCCGCCTGGTGAGACTACAGCATGAAAAGGATGACTGATACATGTTAGATTTTCAATAGAATTTTTATTAAGTTTTCAATATGTGTTTAAGAACAAGAACAAATGCAAAAAAGACTGGGAGGAAGGTATGGTGACATTGCAACATAAAAAGGAGGTCTGACACTAATTTAGGTTTCCAAAAAATAAAAAGATTTCAGTATCCAAAGTTTAAACAACAATTGTGTGTGAACTACACAAAAGACACAATGTGGAAGTTATGGATAGCTCTCCATATACTCTGTACACCTCTAAGAGGGACATGGTGACATTCTTGAATTTCCCCTTGGGGATCAATAAAGTATCTATCTATCTATCTATCTATCTATCTATCTGGTAAGGAGGATGCAACACATTTGGCTGGAGTCAGGAGTGGTATGGGAGGTGTGGAAGATGCTGGATCAACACAACTCCATTTGTGTAAGGGCCCCATTGTGTGGACCTCAAACATAAAAAATTATCTTATCTGACCATTCCAGTCATATATCGCACACCCTTCTTGTCCTCTGCATCCTTGGTCCTGGATAAGCAGAACAGGCACAGTGGGGAATGGAGGGAGAGAACAGAGCAGGTAACACTCAGTGTATACTTGGGACAACACATTTAAGTTGCTTAGGTTTCTGCTAGAGGCCAGCAAGAGTTTTACATAGGCTACCCATATACACAGCCAACTATTTGCAAGGCTGGTTGGGGGTGCCACAAGCCCACACAACAACTATAACAATAACATGAAGAATGTTGGGAATTACTTTCAGAGTGATCTATGCCCTATTAACCTGACTACACTTTTCAGTTATCCAAAAAAATACATTTGTCCTACTTACAAAGATCACTGACCTAATGAAAGACAATGCCCTCGTGTCACGTCAGTCACTTCGATGGAAACTTCGCTATGTATTTGACGAATTACTTGACCGACAAAGCAATCAAAATTATTACACCAAGAACACCAACACGAAATGTAAAATTACTGAAAACTAAATGAACTAACCTGAAACCGATTATCAGTTGGAGCAAAAACTCCTACTGTAGGCTACTATAAAGACGCCACTGTCCCACGACCACACTCGTGCCACACTGGCCTACCGCTTGTGCCACTGTCCCGTTTGGAACAGTGATAGTGGCACAGGACTGGGCTGGCAAGGGACACAAGAGCCACGCACCAGTAACAAAAACTTATAGTCTAGGTTTTGCTCCTACTGCTTCCCCTGAAATTCATAACTGAAATCCCCTCTTTCACGAGTCGTGGACACTAGCTTCATGTCATGTTCAGGCCACGGTTCAGTTCATAACGCCATAAAACTCGCCATCTAGCAAGCTAATCTATATCAGGTTTAAAGACAATAATCACATTAATTTGCTCGATTTTTCACCAGAAGAGCGTTAATCACAAACCCATTGATAACCAGCACATCTAAATATAGAGTTACCATGCTGAATGAACTGTAATTTTTCGTGTTCCCCTCATAGCATGTCTAACGTTAACACTATTATGTCAATGAGCTGATTAGCTAACGTAAGCTAACACAATCAATCAGGTTTGATAAATAAAGCATTATAAACATAATAAAAACCTGTTGACAACCAACCGATCATCTAAAGTTGCCCTACTACAATAGGCTAACCAAATGTGTTTGTCTGAAATTCATTATTGACGTAGGAACATTACCTTTAAGCTAACCTCTCTCCACATCAAGGTTTGCAGGCTAACTTTTAGCTTCGAAATTTCGGTCAACATTTAAGCTATAAATATCAGTTAAACAAGCAGCACAAAATCCTCAAAGAACAATACCAGTATCTACTAGTGCAGTTGGTATAGGAAATGCATATGCCAATTGAAAAAACGTCGTACCGTTGTCTACTTACCACTGACAATATCAGGCAGAAAGCAATGGAAGTGAATGGGGCTAAAGCCGTGAATGTCAAAGTTAGGAACTTATGAGCTCAGCACAACGCGGAAGTAGCCTAGAAAAAGCGCCGCCATTGTTTCCTATGCCTCTGGTCTAGACTAGAAGCTTATGTTTCTAAGAATGCACGTAGCGCTCCAGAATCTTTGGTAGCAACCCCCCCCCCCGGTAAAACAAACGTGTTTGTCAGAGAGAAAAAAAAAACTGATCATAAAATGTATCGTAAAAAGTAACGATGGTGTTGTAGAAATGTAGCGGAGTAAAAGTACAGATAATTGCTGTAAAATGTAACGAAGTAAAAGTCAAAAGTATGCACTCTAAATTTTACTTAAGTAAAGTACAAATACGTGGAAAATGTACTTAAGTACAGTAACGAAGTATTTGTACTTCGTTACATTCCACCACTGTTTGTAAGTTGCTTTGGACAAAAGCGTCTGCCAAACCACAAGAGAAACTGTAGACATACCAGTAGACATGGTAGAGAATCCAGGAAGCAGGGCTTACACTCAGCATCAATATCAAATTCAAACCACTGGTACCTGATGTCCTGAATTAATATTGACTGGCAACTGATTACCTAGCAATCAGGGAGCAAAATAACAAAATGAACAAAACAACCGCAGCATACCATTCTGCTGCATAAAAAAACAGACTAGCAAATAATTTCTCAGTCATGAGTCATGTCACCTGATTTTCAATTAAATTGGTCAAATTTCAACCTTAGACAATTACATGGGTTAACATCAAGTGCAGTAGTTGAAATAATTTATATTTTTTTCTCTTAGCTACGGTTGCCACTAGTAAAAAAAAACGAATGTTACACAGCATGCAAAGCTTCGCTGTTATTTATGCTAGTAGTTTTCACTGTTAGACGGTTGGTTTCACTGTTAATGAATGATGAATGATGTGAGATTTTGTGAAGTCATAGTGTGCGCACTCAGCGGAATTTTTTCCTAAGCCTAATTGATTGATTTATTGTCCTTTACCTAGTCCTTTACCCTGTGGCCCGTGGCCAGGGGTCGGTTTTAGCAACTTGGAGGACCTGGGCAAAGGACAATTTGGGACGGAATTTTTCCACCTACTATTGTAAATATACTATTAAAATGTGCTAACTTTTTTTTCTAAACCTACCACCAATGTTGGACAGAACACATAATTGGCCAATGCTTCATGCCCAGTAGCAACAAAACTACAGGTCAAAAGCACTAGTGTCAAAGACACAATCCATTGGTGTGAGTTCTGGAGCTATCCAACTTTTATCTAATTCTGTACTGTAGCCTACATCATTATAGTGCATGAAAATGCACTGTTCTGTTATCCGAAGTCTTCTTCTTCAAGCTGATTTTCCCCCATAGATAAAGGGCTAATTAAATTGATTTGCACCTGTATCAATGGCCAGCTGCTCAACTAAGCCCCATCAAAGAGCCAGTTAAACTGAACTATCTATCAACATCCATTAAACAATCTGCCTATCAACTGCCTATTAACTGTTTCAAAATAAATGTCCTCACTACAATAATTCACTATTAAATAATTTATAACTAAAAATAATTTACTACTACTACTAATATTTAACTACTCAACTATTTAACTGTTCAGCCATTTCCACTGTCAGTAGTCATCAACTATGACTCCCGCCATCTGTGTCCTCTGCCCACAACGATTTCTAAATAAAAGTTTGTTTTGCATTTTATGTTAATATATGTTTCATGCACTGGTAATTTCCTCGGAATTACATTTTGTTGTTTAATTTTAATATTTACATATATTTAGGCTATATTTAACATTTATTTTCTATTTTGCCTGTTATAAAATCATGCATTGACAAATTTAAGCACAGCTTAAATACTATTGTTGAAATAAATCATTATGGCTACATTGACAAACTCTTAGCCATGAGCCGTATATCCCTCTTATTTTAATATTTACCGATATATAGGCGATTTAAGGTGATATAAGCAGTGTAACGCGGTTTCTAACCTAAATCCAAAATCAGCCAAAAAACAACTTGAGCAAACCTTACCCATAAAAACATAACAAACGGTGCAGACAAATCACCAATGAGATGCGCGTTTGGGAGTTCCAATTGCACCGGAGGGACGAGCTAGCTATCTGTTTTGTTTGAATGTGCACCTTTAAGCACAGCTTCGTTTTAAGAAACGTAAAGCCCAAAGTTAGACGTGATATAGAAATTTACTAGCCTGGCGAGCCAGACCCACATTAAAATGTAGGGTCTGGGCACTCACCGTTTGCAGTGCTCAGTCCGAGGGGCGGGATAATCAGTTGCCTTTCAAATTCCCCCTGCACGCAATAGGACGCAATAGGATATTTGTTTTCAAGTAGCAGGGAATTCAAGCCAAACCGTTGCAACTCTGCCATCAATCATTATGTTAAGCCCACCAAACGACTCTATACACAATTTCAATGACCTGATTAAGTTTCGATTTCTGGAGCTCACAAGCCAACGGAGAGTTGCTAGACTAGCCCTGGCAGCAAATTGAATTGAATTTGCTGCCACTAGGGGCGCGTCTAGATTTCTAGGCTAGAAATTTACTACAATTTTTAAAAACCGGATTACTCTGGAATGGCCTATTGTACAGGGGAATGCATTACACCTTTGTGTTCGGTAAGGTCTGCTGTTTATTCTGATATACAGTTGTCATGTGTTGAGCGAAGAGTTTGTGAGATATTCCACCTAGGTGAATTGAGATTGTGAATTGAGTGCATATAGCTGTATGCGGAGTAATATGGTCATTTCTTGTTGTAAATTTTCTCGCAAACCGTTTATCACAGGAAATAGCGGCTAGCACTGTTTAAAGGGATACCAGGCAAGCCTGATGCTTTTTCTCTATGAAGCTCCCCCTACCGTCTGTACGTGTCGATACGTGTGCGAGCCCTCGCTCGGTCTGAAGCTCTTTTCCTTTTCTTTGCATCTTCTGTCAAGGGTTTTCGCTGCTTATTCGCCGGCTCTGCCATTATGCACACGTTTGCAACAATCACTAGCGTTTCGTTAGCCTGCCTCTGTGCTGGGGATGCAGGATGTAAACTGATCCTGTTTTTCGCGATGTCTGAGACTTTGTGAGACTGAAGGTCGGCGGGTAGGATACACCGAACTTGCAAGTGGGATATTCTTCCTACAGGCAGTAGGGGCGGGCGAGAGAGCCTTCATTCGCCCCGTAATGAGTCATTTAACCATATACCGACTTACGAAGATGATTAATTAACACGAAAACGTTGCCTGGTGTCCCTTTAAAAGATGAGAAAACACTCCTTCATGTGATATTTGTGTGATGAATAAGCTAGGCTATTTCGCGATTTCCACATAGAAGAATGGGTACCCGCACTTTTTGCCCAACTGCCCCCCCCCCCCCCTCCCCTTGGAGAAAATGAACTGTGCCAGAAGTTACATCATTTCCAGGAACAGATATCACCTGTCTTTCAGGAAGTTGATGATGAAAATACAGGTACGTGTTGTTCTCTTTTAATTACTTTTCTTACAGTTTTGCTCTGTCTGACAGAAGGGGACAAGTTAATTTTGTCAACCACTTTACAATAAAATCATGCATTAAAAAGTAATTTGATTGAACATTTAAATGTAAATGCATTTGAACCTCTCTTTACTTAAAACACGTTTTTGCTGATTTAATCTGTTAGGATGTGTCTTTCAGTAGCTGAGAAACAACGCATATTGAGATGTCGCGGTTGACGTCATAAACCAGTACTGGCAGGAAAGTTCAGAGCGGCGGCAGTCTTTTAAACGGCAAACCAGTAGGAAAGCTATATTGTAAAGACATTAGGCAATTAGGCTAATTGACCGAATGACCGAATCATGGATTTACCTGTTGTCAGTTGAGTTAATTCATTGCAGCTCTACAACCACAGCCTAGGATATTTTAGCCAAGTGGCAAAATTGGCGAGCAGCACAAGTGAAATGCAGAAAAACCAATACAGAACTTGCAGTTACCTTACTGCAGTGCATGACACCACCTGTAAGTCCAGAACCAGCCCCAGAACCAGCAGCAGGGCCCTCAAGGTTAGAGTTTTAGGACAGAGGTTATAGCTTCCATTACGAAAATGTAGCAGAGAGAGAGTGAGAGAGAGTGTGTGTGAACAAGCATGTTTGTGCATGAATGGTCATAGATGTGTGTGAACATACAGTATACTGTAGATGATGATTGGTGGAATTTAATCAATATTTCCTTGTGCTGCAGGCAACGAGATCAGGGTGTTCAAAGAGGGAGAGAAAAAGGCAAGTAGAAGAGAAACTGAGGCAAGGCCTGGAGGAAAAAACAAACAGATAAGTACAAAAAAGGTACTACTGCCTTTAGGATAAAGCAGCATCCCCGTCGTCTAAAGTCAAGCACCACCTGAGTTCCCCAGCTGAGCGATCACAAGCACAGAAAACCCTGAAATTTAATTTGGCACTGTTGAAAGACTTAAAAAGCAAATATAAAAATTCACACAATGAGAGATTCAGATTATCTCCCAACTTGAATGTTGGAGTATGGACAGAGTGCCATTGGCCGCCTTAGGAAAAGGTGAAAGACACAGGCATCCCACAGGCATTCAAATCAGATGTCAGAGCCTTTTATGAGAGAGATGTCAGTTGTATCGAAAAACAAAAGGGGTTTCTTGTTGAATCTGTTAAATCTTCACAAGAAGTTTGAATCTGAAAATCCAAATAGGGCTTTGTCCTTTTGCCAACTTCATCTTTTCTGGACTGTACATCCGACCATTTAGGACAGAGATACTTGGATGTGCAAAATCCATGAGAATCTTGGCTTTGTTGTTGACAGGCTGAGTTTACTTCCAAAAAATAAATTTACTTCCAGATTCAATCCCTGAGAAGCTGGTGGAGGAGGTCACTTGCAGCACAAATAGTAGAGAGAGTATGTATGGAGAGTGTTCCATAATTATGCAACCTGAACAGCTACCCATTTGATACTGCTTATAATGCCTCATTGTTTGTTACATACACAATGGGTAATGGAGGATAAAGAGGTGACCAGAGCATAAGAAAAGGAGGCTGTGTGATTCAAAGTGACAATAAAAAATAAATTGAAAGCTCTTCAGAGGAGCTCATTGAGCTCATTGAGCTTTTAACTTGCACAGGTTCAAGAAGCACATGTTTAATATCAAACAATAGTTCTCATTCTCCAGAGAAGCCTGTCCTTGCATGAATGCATTATACATGTGGACTTTTCTGAAAACTACATGTGCAAGTACAGTGCTGAGATCCAAGCTGGGCATTTCGGTGCCTCGCACCAACAGGGGATAATGCACAGGGGTGTGTTGGATAAAATGCAAGCCCTCTCTGCTTTTGCACCATCTTGCAGTCCAAGCAGAAAGGTCCAGTATTGGACTATATACAGGTCAACCATCAATCTGTCTCTTTGGTCTACTTCCTCAGTGATGACCCTTGTACTGTAATTTATTGCTGCTCTGCACTGAAAGAGAGGCCTTACAAGTGGTACCTGGAATTTTTTCGAAGCGAGTCATGGAAAGGGAGCTCCTAACAGTGTGGGGGGAGTGCTAAAAAGACTGGCAGATCAGCTTGTAAGCCAACGGCGTGATGTCCCTGATCCAGTTACACTCTATAAAGCTCTACTAACAACTGGCACCACAGAGAAGCTCTTTTATGCGGAAGCTGAGAGGATTGAGGATGCATATTCTCGCATGTCAGCAAGCACCCCACCGGTCCCAGGCACAATGCGAATACACCAGATGGTCACTAATGAAGAAGGCCACTTTATCACCAGGGATGTCCGCTGTCTATGTGGCACATCAAAGAAGGACCCAAATGATCCAGGTTGAGAAACCTCAACCTGGAACCTCTAACCTCAACCCTCTTGAAGAATGAACCATCCATCAACCATCCAGGTCAGAGGAGCACCTGGAAGGAGAACTCAAGGGACCCCAGCAGATTGACTGAAACAAGAACAACGTAGGAGAATGGTGTGTCTTCAAATGTGACAGTGAGTCAAATGTTTGACATCAGACTGATTTCTGCACCTCAAAATGTGACAACATGTCACATGGAGAAAAGACCACTGGTCTGAACTTGTTCAGTAGACTTCAGTAGATCTAGTGTGTTTGCAGGCCAGGGGCCTCATTTCTAAAAGTGTTGCGTAGAAACCATCCTTCATTTGATCTTGATTTCTGAAACGATCGTACATGTGATTCAGAGAAAACGAACGTACGCACAAAAAAACGTGCATACACCACTCTTCCAGATGTGGCCATTATAAATCACAAATGAACGTCAACTTGTGCGAAGCTGGATGGTTTTAGGTCTCCGCCTTGTAAACACCCCCTCATCAATATTATTAGCATATGCTTTAATGAAATCAATGGCCTAAAAGCTGTAGCCCAGACTGTATATATAGAACTGGACAGTGTGGTTGCATTCAGCAGTGTTCTATGGAATTTAAGCTGCCGAGGCGACGCTATCTTGGAAAATTTGCAACCAATTTGAAGTGCAGCTGCGCAGCAGAAGTTGAAGCATGCGCAGTGAAGAGGAGTCGCGGTCAGGCACACCCACTCTGCGAGTTAAACACGCCCCTTGTCGCGTGAAACCCGCCCCCTTCTCCTTTCCACAACGCAGGTCGATAATGAGGTTGACTCGGCGCCGAAGGCTAGCTGGCTGGATGAATTTTGCGGCTGTGAGTTAGCTAAACAGTACAAACAACAATCTTCGGTTTGTTCTTGTCTGGTAAGTGTCTGCGGATCAACAACGTTTTTCTGTCTATTGTTGTTCTTAAATATGTCTAAGAGGACTTATTATGTTGATTATAGACTGTGACAATTTAGTATGGTGAATACTAATGAGCTAACAACAGAAATACGGACAGCGAATTACATGCTAACGTTAGCAGCTACATTAACGTTACCGTCAACGGTAGGCTAAGTTAGTCGTTGAAGTGATGATTAGCGCACAGCTCCCGTAACAGTCGATGCATGATTTACTCGGTTTTATTAGTTTTTGCTGTTTTCAAATATCTCAATCTTAAAGGGAAACTTGGCAGGATTTCCCCCTCTGCTGGAGAAATTGTGCATTATGCTATTTAAAACTGTGAAAAAAAGTAACGATAAAGCACATGGATTTGTTTACAAGCTAGCAAAACGGTTAGCATAAGTTCGGCAGACAATGTGGATGTTACAAGGTAAGAAACACGATTTAAAACAAGTTTCTTGTTTCTCACTTCTCTTTCCGGGACGGTAGTCTCAATGTTGCAAGGTTGGTTTTCCACCTGGGGACGCTAGGGGCAGTGGGAAAAGTCACCATTTTCACCGGAACAGGTCATTTAACCATCCAAATGATTTCTAAACAGGGTTATTACGTTGAAATAGTTGCCAAGTTCTCCTTTAATGTATGCCATCTCAACATGGAGTAACCATTGACTGTACATGGGGATTACTAACACTAGACAGTCCGCACAGTTATGATGTGATAAAGCAATGTAAATTAACGTTAACGTAATGTGAAGCATGGACCTTATCAACCTGTCATGTTAATGTGCCAGCGTTGCATTTTTTCTAACGTTAACGATAAAGACACCTCCGTTAGAGCTACTTCTGTGATGGTAGGTCGGTAGCATAGACTGCAAAAAATAGATCGCTAGGTCGGTAGCATAGACTGCAAAAAATAGATCGCTAGGTCGGTAGTTGTAGACCGCATAAGTGAATGATCGATAAATGAAACGCCTGCATTTAACACTACGCCAAGAACCAGTCACTTCCCAGCGAGATCGGTGAACATTTGAGAAAGAAACACCTTAGTTTGTCATCTAACGTCCATGATCAGTCATACTGATAACGTTATTTTTCAAGCTGACGCAAGTTAATAACACACACCGCATATTTAAATGTGTAGTTAACATTAGGTGGGCTGTGAAGTTTATTGTACACATATATTTAATTAATTGGTATTACTAGTGGTGTTGAGTGCTTGATTAGATGCTTTGTAATGTTGTAAAATTGTCTGACTAACTTTATTGTAACTTTCCTTTTTTGCAGATGAGGTATGGGTGATGGCTGAATGTACTGGAGGTGGCGGCAAGGTGGTCTCCATGGTCTACATCGGTATGCCTACGTGAAGTGGTTTGGCTGGGGTGGTCTGAGGTGGCATGTCCTCCCTCTTTCTCCAAGTCCCCCGACATCCATCTCCCTGACATCACCCACTGTCACTCAATCAACCTGAAGCCCCTTATACATGGGACATGGCACAGCACCACTACGTTCTGAAAACACATGGCTTTCAATAACTTACGTGGCACCAAGAAAGGTCTGCCGCTGCTCTGAACCTTCTGTTAATGTGACATTATTCATACTTGAGGCTGTACACATCACTTTGTTTCTATTTTCTTTATTGATGTCACCCAAACTTCAACTTTCTGTATGCCCCTGAACTCACACAAATTGTAAATTGCAATGCGCCATTTAACCAGTGGTGTAGTCTAGTTAGCTGTAGTGGTGGGTATACTGTGAGCAACCTCGAATGTTATTTAATATGTATCCTTGCCTATTTTAAATGGGTACACTCAGATGATGCTTTTTAAATGGGTTTACTGTGTAGTCCTGTGTTTCATGTAGACTATACCACTGCATTTAACTGCTTTGGTATTTAAAAGTAAGAGGCCGTTGCTTAGTATTTAACAGTAGCCTTCACAAAGATATAGAAGTTAGAAGAATATTATTATCAGAATAATTATTGGTTATTAATTCAATGATCAAGATGTAAATCCCCAACCGCCCATTGGCTCCCTACAGTAGCGGTCTTCTATGATGAGCCTCTGTTGTGTCAAGACCAGTCTTAAACGCTGATAAGTCAAATTCAAGACTCTTTTCCTCAGTGGTTCAATGTTGGTGGAATGAGTTGCCCAGTGCTCTTCGTTCTTGTGATAGTTTTTGGTCTTTTAAGCACTTATGTGTGGTTTGTATGCAGTAGTACTGTTTTATTTTCATTAGGCTGTTGATTAATTTGACATTGTGTATTATTGATATTCTCCTTGATGTAGTCTTACCATGTTATTATATTATTGATTGAATGGACATTATTACTTATTATTGCTTCCCCCTCATTATCATTGTTTATTTCATTAGGCTTTTGATTGATCCCTGTTTTAAGTATTATATTGTTTTGTATTTGTATGTCGCAATGGACAAAAGCGTAACCATAACCATCATCATCATAATGTGGTATTTTCTTGTGAACTTGAAACAAAGAATAAAAATATGTTTCTTTAAATGTAGTACAACTTTAACATATCACACACTGAACAGCAAAGTAGCTTCCTGATTATGTGTAAAATGTTTACAGAGTATCCTGATGTAGTAGGTCCATGTTCTCATATTTTTACAGCTGACATGAAGGCTGCAATATTACATTTTTGATTTATAGCCTAATGGAGCACCCTCTCTGGTGAAAGACTAGCAAGCCTGTGGTAGAGGCATACGATTACAGACATATTGAGAGAGCCTATCAATGAGTTGTCACAGTTTTCAATTTAGACGTATTTTGAAATGGGGTACGTCTACGGGAGGATTTACACATCACTGGCAAGACCTGATCAAATCATACCAATGCAAAATGCTTTTCCAGCAGTGCAATCGCAGGTAACAACGATACCTTAACTCAGCATTTTCAGATACCGCTGTTCTGAGCATACTAAGCAAATTGGCCATTTGTAACTTTGAATCCCTCCTCACGTTAAGCTATGGTCTAATATGTGTTCACTAAAAACCAAATAACGTTATTTGTCGGCTAATTAATAAGTGGTCAAACCGAGGATGTCGACCTAGCAGGCTAGGTGATGTTTGTTGCCATTCGTGCAAACTAAGCAAGAGTTAACGTTAACGAAACTTAACATCGCCTTCTCCCAGTGACTTAAGTGTATTCAAATGAAGTTGCAATGATGATGGCGGCAATCACTGGTTACGTTAAACCATTTGAAACAAGTAGGACTGTAGCCTAAATGATGGTGAGTATGGCTAACGTAACTTCGGATCAATATAGCAGAGCACTTTTACTTTACCGATCAACTGGCTAATGCTAGCATGATTTAGCATGCTATGAGCTAATATACTTGAACATACGAAAGAACAGCACATATCTTTTTTTCACAAAGAATCTGTCACAACTAACAACGATGTCTCTTACAAACAACTACACAATGTATGACTATCAATATGTATTTAGTCAGACTCTGATAAGATATAGCCTAATGATAATAACAGCAACGCTTAGGTTAGATTATGTGTCGAAATCTGGTGTCGTTAAAATAAGGGAGTGATGACGTGGTCGTGTCTGCAGCATAGACACTAAAACAATGGACAAAGCGTCGTGTCTGCAGCCAGCCAGCTGTCAATCATAGGTGTAAACACGCCCTTTTTAGATTTGTTAATATAACATAAAAAAATAAAAAAATCAGCGAGAAAAGAAAAATTGTGTGTATTGAAGCATCTTGAAAACTATTTTTTCGAATAAAAAGTTGTAGATACAAAAATAGTTTTAGGTGAGAAAAGTGACACGGAAAGTTGACTTCTTGGCCATTGAAATACATGGGGATGGGCGGAGTTACACATTGTACTGCAGCCAGCCACCAGGGGGCTCTGGACTAACGCTCGCATCACTCTTAACAGACGGCACACTGTCCAGTTCTATAGTCTATGCTGTAGCCTATGTAAAATTATATATTGAAAACATTGTCTAGCCTATGCCATCTGATGTTAACTAGCCTATGTGTATGCGTCAGTTCGAATAGCTTAACTAATTATGTTTTTTCCAAGCGAAGCTTTCGGGAAAGAGATCTTATGCATCCATGTCCATTGTTCTCTGCTAGCTTTCATTCCTTTTGCTTGCAGTAATGTGAATAATCGACATTTAGTAAGTAAGCCAAAAATTGGCTATCTTACAGTATGCTGTGGGGTATTATGCTGATTTAGCCTACAAAACAGAGGACTAAATTATAAGCATGATATGTCATGTAAAGCATGTTCTTTTAGGATAGGCTTATGTTTTTGCTGAAAAAGTAGTCTCAATTGAACATTTTATGGTCAATATGAGATTGATGCATGGGCATAGGTTTAGGGTGGGACGCTTGTGACTAGTCCCAATCAAAATTTTGAGATGACAAAATTGTCCCCACCAATATGTTAGCAAACTCCTTTATGCTATTTGGACTATTCCAACGGCAAGGACGACAGTAAAAGAAGCACTGTCATTTGATTGGCTGAAACCGAAGGGGGTTTATCTGACACACACAACAGCATCAAAGCATAGCCTAGGCCTACTTTGTAGTGACACTGTCAGAAAAGCCAGCGAGTGTGTAAGCTAAGTTATCGAGCAAGTGAGTGTGTATCCTAAATTATCAGGGATATCTACCAATACATAACCCAAAATGGCCAGTGTAAAAACTGATAGCGTCAAGGTGGCCATTATACGACTTTTTAAAATTGTTAGTTTGGACCCCCCCACTTTTGCCGTGCGAAATACCAGTGCTGTTTTCAGCATCTGTTTAGTGCTTCATTGTCCTTTTCATTGGATTCTCCCATTTGCGCGTAAATCGCTCGTAAGCTTTTTTTTTTTTTTTTGTTATACGCATTCTCCTATTCCGCTTCTTTCACACACACAGCGACAAGCGCCAAATCCCCCGCAGTGTTGAAGAGATCAGTCGTCCCCCTCACTTTTGATAAGGAAAAAAGCCTTATAGGTACGCCAAATAAATAATAACCTATAGGTTTACGCTAGGCTACATAAAACTCCCCATTAACAGCATCACGTCACTAACCACAGTTTGTGTGATAAAGTCAGGATCAAAATATTTTTTTATGTTGTCATATGAGATGGGAAAAGAATTACTGAGGGGTTTATGGACTTCTACTTCTATTATCCTGTAACTCACCTGTACCACTGTGATATGAAATTTCTAGGCCCGAAATTAGAAATGGGTGTATCTTAGGATTTAAATGTGATAGAAATGTTTTTCCATGTTTTGGGGCATGAGGAACTCATCTATAGCATTGATAGCACTCGAAGAGGTCAACATCATTAAGTGCAGTGAAGATCACTGTCAAAAGATCCAATGATTGGGCAAAACCAAGTACAAAATGTATCATTTCACCAAACAATTCCATATAAATATGGACATGACAAAAATGTAGCCCTATACTTGAACTTGACCTATCAAAAACTCACAACTTGAACTCCCATCACAAATCCCCAATGTAACATTGAACAGGTCACATATCAGCATTCTAAAATAGTACAGTGAAAGTTGTTGTAGAGGCCTTAGCTTTTGGGGGTAAGAAAAGGGCCTACAAAACAGCTTTAGTCACTGCAGTCACCCGCACATGTGCCTTTTTGCATTTACAGTGCCCGGTACAACCCTTTTTACAACCACAGTGCACAAGCTCATAGCATGCCTGTGATGCCTCAGGGAGTATTGTCCAACGTGGCTGCCAGCCTGCATCTGTATCAATCCATCCCCAGTCTGAAGGACTTTGTAACTGGGCTAGGAACCAAGGCAAGGTTCCATATGTTAACCTGGTGCATTGCTCTTTTGATGTGTTGCCTCAAAGTATAAGTATATATACTTTTTTGATCCCGTGAGGGAAATTTGGTCTCTGCATTTAACCCAATTGGTGAATTAGTGAAACACAAACAAGGATACAAGGATACAAGGAAGTTTATTGTCACATGCATATAGTTACTGGAAGTAAGAAATGCAGTGAAATGATGTCTGGTGTCCGCCTATTTGTGCATCAATGGGGGGCATTAAGTGGATTAAGTAAGTAGATTAAGTGGCAAGGGCTGCATAAAAAAAGGTGGGGGAGGATTGGGATTGGGTGGGGGCACCAACAAAGGAGCACCCAAGAGCAACAGGGGCAAGGAAAAACTCCCTTACCAAGGAAGAAACCTTGGGCAGATCCACGGCTCAAGGGGCAACCCAACTGCCAGGGGTCTTGGTGTGTGTGTTGGGGGATGACCAGGGAGATGGGATAGTGTGCTGTGTATGTGGGGAGAGGGCAGTGTGCAATATGTGTATTGGAGAAGCTTCCTCATGAGACAATGTCCTGTGTATTGGGGGGGGGGGGGCAGTGTGCTGTAAGTATGTTGGGGATGTGTGTTGGAGAAGCTTCCTGATGAAATAATGTGCTGTGTATGTAGGGGGGCAGGGACTTACTATTGCAAGCAGAGTACTGTATGTAATGTATGTGAGTGATGACCGTGAAGATGTGGGGGCGGGAGGGAGTGGAGCAGTGACTGTGTGTGTGTGTGTGGGTAGGTGGGGGCAGTGTGCTGTAAGTATGTAGAGGATGTGTGTTGGAGAAGATCCTGAAGACAATGTGCTGTGTATGTGGGGTGGGGGCAGTGTGCAGCAAGTATGTAGAGGAGGCTTACTGTAGCAAGCAGTGTGCTGTATGTATGTGAAGTGATGACAGTGATGATGTAAGTGTGTGTGTTGGGGATGGGGGTGGGGTGGGGGGTAGGCAGAAGGACATGGGTAGATGGAGGAGAAATCAAAAATAATAAATAAAAAGTGTGCAAAAGTTGGAGAAAGTCAGATGTGTGTGTGTGTGTGTGTGTGTGTTTTGACGTGTGATGAAATAAGAAAATAAATAAAAGGTCTGTAGCATAGGGAGAGGGATGTAAAAGTGCTAAAAGTCTTGTAGGTGTGTGTGTGGGTGTGTGTGTGTGTGTGTGTGTGTGGGGGGTCATGAGTGCTGAGGAGTGAATGAGTGCAAAGTCAGTATAGTGTGAGTTCAGAGTTTGGATGGCCTGGGGATAAAAACTTCTCCTGAGTCTCTCAGTTCTGGCTTTGTGACTACATAGGCATCTTCTTGATTTCAGCGGTAGGAATAATCCATTGTTAGGATGAGAAGAGTCCTTCAGAATCTTTTGGGCTCTTAGGAGTACTCTTCTGGAATAGATATCTTGTAGAGCAGGGAGTTGAGTTCTTATAGTACGTTCAGCTGAGCGCACTACTCTCTGCAGAGTACTACAATCTCTAACTGTGGAGTTCCCATACCAGGTGATGATGCTACCAGTTAGAACACTCTCAACCGCTGAAGTGTAGAAGGCCTTCATGATGGATGTAGAAACTTTGAATTTCCTTAGCTGACGAAGGAAGTAGAGTCGTTGTCTGGACTTCTTCAGAACATATTGAGTGTTAACAGTCCATGTTAAGTCTTCAGTAATGTGGACACCAAGGTATTTAAAACTTGTGACTCTCTCTACAGGTTGCCCGCTGATCATTAGTGGGGTGTAACTGTAGTTCTGCTGCTGCCTTCTGTAATCCACTACCATTTCCTTGGTTTTATTGATATTCAGTGTCAAGCTGTTAGATTGACACCACTGTGCCACCTCATCAACCTGATCCAAGTAGAACTGTTCATTGTTGTTACTAATCAGGCCCAAGATCACTGTGTCATCTGCAAACTTGATGATGGAGGTATGACTACTGTTGGCTTTGCAGTCATGTGTGTAGATGTTGTACAGCAGTGGACTCAAAACACAGCCTTGGGGAGCACCAGTGCTGATGGTTAATGAGTCAGATGTCAGACCCCCCACTCTAACCACTCAAACAGCACACAGTTAACACGCAGTGAGGTGAAGCACACACTAATCCCGGCGCAGTGAGCTGCCTGCTTTCAAACGGCTTCGAGGGAGCAGTGGAGGGTTAGGTGCCTTGCTCAAGGGCACTTCAGCCGCGGCCCACTGGTCGGGGCTCAAACCGGCAACCCTCCGGTTACAAGTCCAGAGTGCTAACCAGTGGGCCTCGGCTTTACCCTTTTTAAATAATCAATGGAACCATCTTTATTTACCATCAACGCTCTCAAAATGGTTCTTATAATACCTACCCTCTCTATGTCTCCACAATGATTGTAGACTGCACCTTTTTAGCAGCAGTCTGGGTTTTGAGGCAGGAACGATTTATTTGCCATCACTTTGGCCTTGTGCTAACTTTTTTGACTGATTTAGGTCTGGACTCTGACTGGGCCACTATAAAATGTTGACATTGTTCTCTGTTAACCATTTCTTGCCTTGTTTGGCTGTATGTTTTGAATCATTGTATGGTTTAATGGTCCAATGATGCCTATTGGGGCAGGTCTCTCGGCAGACTGCCTGATCTTTTCCTCCAGAATCTCAGTGTAGCCTCTTGCTTTAGTGTTACCGTTTACTTTGAGAAGGTCACCAGGTCCCCCTGGTTGAAACATATCCCAAAAGAATACTTTTCTAACCCTCACAACTGAAATGGACATGGTGTCATTGGAATGTAAAGGTAAACTATGCAGTATTGGCAATTTCCTTACTGTTTTCTTGGTTTTTGCTGGCTCTCCATCATGACGAATGTCTGAGAAACTCCATCGCTACCTTTTTCTAGCCGGTGCCTGGCGTGTATGTGTATTTGAATGCACATAAAGTAAATCAATTCGTTACACTCGTTATACTTCCTGACACTGAGGCCGTCGGCCCGCTGGCCCACAGTTGCAAGGGTGGTTTTTCCGCTCATAGGCGCTAGGCTATTATTCATAAATATGTTAAAGATCAAATCGATTTATTTTTTTTGATTCCATGTTTCTACCACATTGTCTTACAACCTTTTGGCATGTGGCAGTGTATTTTCAGTCAGAACACACATTGGTTAAGAGAAAATCAACATTACATCAATATTTGCCAGGGGTATGAATAATTTTGTTCTTAACTGTATATGCAGGATAACAGAAGTACAGTGGGTCCCAGTTAAGTTTGGACGGGTTCCTTCATGAATCACGCACCCCATTTTCTCAGAAATGGCACAAACAACCACAAGGTGTCACTTGGGAGTTCTGCCACTACTATTTTTGATGCGACTTGACTTAACTGCTTCCATGACGCAGTGAGCCATTACCAAACATATATGATAATACAATAACGTTATAAACAATAGTTTATATATCTTATACCCTATTTGTCACGGTTACTTATAGATTTGATAGTGTAACGATAAGCGCATGAGACTTTCAGCGGGGGCACGGGAACTTAAATTGATCACGGTAGTTTAAGCTTACACTTAAACAGACAAAACATTCTAATATGAAAATGTAGATGCAATTGTTGTAAAATGGTGCAGCTCCTTTAAGAAAGCCCGTGCGCAGGGATGGAAAGAGAGAAAGCGAGAGGGGATGTGTGTTAGAACTTAGATGCGTGTGGAAAAAGTGGCGTGCTATTGAGACTGGAGTGAGTCATATTCAAAATAATGCAAAAAATAAATCTGCAGATAAAACCAATTATCCTCATTCATTGCAACCGCAGCATGCCTGCTTGCCGACGTTCAAACCAAAAAGATATCAAAGCACCTTTTGCGTTTGAATGTAGCACGATTTTTTTTTAAACAGCTGGACAAATGATTTAGCTAATTGATTATAGCATGTACACCAGCAATTGTTGCAATTTTTCCTGTACAAGACAGTAGCCCAGCCTAACAAGTATGTTGCATGTTGTAGGCCTAGGCCTACTGTAGAAATTTCACTTAAATTGCAACCGCAACATGCCTGCTTGCCGACGTTCAAACGACAACGAAAAAGATATCAAAGCAACAAGAGGGTTGAGTCTGAATGACACGGAGTTCAGACTCATATTGCTCCTCATAACCATCCATAAAAAAGTGTTTTTTCTTTTCTTTTTGAGCACATCCGAATCCCAGGACATAACGCACTGGACCTTATAATAGGCTCGGGATATAATTCCAAAGGGGGCAGATAGGGGCCTACTGCACTTAAAACTTAAAAAGATTGAACGAAGCTTCCCGAAATTTGAAATTGCGATCAGTGACGCAATGTCGGGTGAAGCTTTTCGAAGTTGAACAGGCTATTAAAAACTATTTGCGTACCTCAATGTCACAGGAGAGACTGGGCTCTCCCTTGAATTGAAAAAGACGTTATGCTACCTGCAAACTGGCCTATGATTTCATTGCTGAGATTGCGGCAAAGCAGGACAATGTTTTTTCAGAGTCAGGATATGGCGAGTCAGTGTCATTTATTTGTCCAATGTTAGCCTACAGACCAGTTTCCATAGTGCACATCTTATCAACAGTTTGAATGTCATGTGTGTTTCTGCTCATTGACAAATACCGTTCAGCACAATGATTCATGCCCAATTAATTTCCCCTGTTAAAGTGTTCGCCTTTGTTACACTATTTGGTTTCGTGATGTAGCCTATGATAAACACCATATGGCCAAATATGTGACTCAGCTAATGTTATAAGCTGTACAATTTCCCCTCTTAAAGACAAGCTGGTGTAGCTTATTAGACTTGGCTACTAAAATGCACCGACGGTAGCCTTGGCTATGTGTAAAGTAAGCTATCGCATGATTTCATGCACGTAAGTTCATGCATCTGTCAAGTTCGCACAGGGCCTCGCACCATCTGTCAAGTTCGCACACGGCCTTGCACCCCCTTGCGACGGCCCTGCAGCTCCTCCTAAGACAGCGAGGAAAAAGTTAAAATACGCGATAAATCCGGGAAAAGTTGACAGGTTTGTTTCGGTCCCGGTGATTTATTTGTGAAATTGTGCAAACGACAGCCTTTTCAAGGCATTTCAAGGAAGGTGTCGTAGCATGCAAGCTCCCAAATTGACCCAGTAGCCTAAAGAATGCATCAATAAATTGTTGGGACTGGGGAGGGTCATGTGTTTTTTCTCAATCACTTTGGAGGGTCATAGAAAAATTTCTTGCTGGCGAGAGGGTCACGTCTTTTTTGACTAACGCTCCCAAAACTCCTCCGGTAGCCCCTTAAATAAATAACGAACACTCCCTAATTGATTGTAGCCTGTAGGCCTACACCAGCAATTGTTGAACATTTACATGTACAGGACATTGACAGTAGCCCAGCCTAACAAGCAGATGTTGCAAAATACATCAAAAGACGCAATTAATCAGAAATAAATAATGTAATCTGCATCGCTTTATTTAACAAACTGCAAGCAACAAGAGGGTTGAGTTCGCTGTGAGGCCAAACCCAAGAGCAGAGTCTATCTGTTAAGGCACTCGATAGGCTATATGGTAACGAGCTGTGTGCGCCTGGAAAGACAATAGAAGATGCTTTCTGAATAGCACAGCGAAGACGGCTCTGGTCATCCCATACCCTCCCCCCACTTCCATTATGAATTGTTGCCGTTTTGGGACATTAATCTTTTTCACGTTAAGCCCCCCTCCCCCACCCCCTTCTTTCACAAGCAGTGGGGGAGCGTGGGGCACAAAGTAACACTTTTTGGTAGACAAAGGAGGGTTCTCCGCGCTCTGTCGTTTGGCGTTTGGCGACAATCCGGTGCAACCAGGCCAGGACAGATATTTTTAGAGAAGGAGCCGCGGTGCAGCTCAGATGTCTTCTTAATTTTCTTTATTCTTTAGTAAAAGGTGCAGAACAAACTTTGACTAACGTTTCGATGTGTAAAATGTTTTTGACTAACGAACATCGAAACGTTAGTCAAAGTTTACTAAAGAATAAAGAAAATTAAGAAGACATTTGAGCTGCACCGGCGTCTCTCCTTCTCTCTAACACTTTTTGGCTTTGGCTAAATATTTCTAAAATCATTTGAGTTTCACTAGTCACATGTTTTAACAAGGAACACTTGTTATTGAACTAATAACAGACGTGTGTCGAAAATTGACTTTATTTTCCATAATGGAGAAATAACATATGCAGAGTCTAACCAAGGTCAATCTTGCCAAAAAGCCCTCAAACCTGAAAACACATGAGGCAAAAGTGCAAAACATCACAAAACTAACTAAACTAACACGCGCATATTTTTTTTGTATTGCAATCAATTGCAGTCGTAGGTATGATAAGGGATCAGATTCCAAAAATAATTCAGTGGAAATGCATGGATTCCAGTTGCTGCTACTGGAAGAAACTGGAATCCATGCATCCCTTATCATACCTGTTCATTCTTACTCGTTGCTCGACTTATCGTGACTAAATTCAAGATGGCTGCAAACGCTAAACTTCGCGGAAGATACTGTCTGTATAAATCGTCTTGTAAGTAAACTACCAGTGCTTTTTCAAAGTTCTCAATGTCTCGTTTTAAATGTCAGGGCCCTCGGAAGTCTACCAATGAAGTGTGGAGATACATTGAGCCTCGTAAATGGGTGTAAAACAGTGATTTATTTGCATGGCTAGCCCGATGCCGAAGCACCACTATTGAAAAAGCTGTTGGTAGCATCGGCTAACTAAGCGCCAGATTTTTGGAGTGCAGGGGACAAGCCGAGATGGGCTATGAGACATACGTTCACACTCGGTATCATGTTTCAATACACTTTAGGTCAATATCACACCGGAATTCTCCTTTAACAGTCCCACTAAAAGCATGACATTTTCGGTTGGAGACTCCGCTGGAAAGTCAGTGGCCGAATGCGTGCAAGAGTTGTATACATAAGAAACACCCAGAGTTTGGGGGTGCCACAACGCGTAACTCCCTCTATCGCGCGCAAATGACACGGGAGAATTCTGGCAGGGTTAAAGATGCGTAGTTACTTCCCCTCTTAGTGTTTTGTTGTGCCTATACATACAGTTGGCAACTAGTCATAATCGTGGTTACCGCCCCCAGTTGCCGTGGTTACCGTGGCTGAAAAGCCCCCGAGGGGGAAAACATTCTTTTTATTGCATGTAATGGAGCGCACCGGCTTGAGTACAGAAAGCACCTATAAAAATATTAAGTCTTTTAGCAAACATCACTAAACGGCACAAACACGTTTCAACTGAGAGTTATCTGTGTGTCAAGGAGGTTAAGGGTAACATTAAGTTCTCTCATTTTGCTAATTCCAGTTAAACGGCCAGAACTGTCTCGAGTGTACTCATTGTAGAACTGCTTTCAATGGCCGGACTGTGTAGCTCGGTTTAGCAAGCTAACCCTTTTGCCTTAACATCACATACTCGTAAGTTGCATCTGAATTTATTCTCACATGAATGCACATTCCCTACAATGGTCGTGGGAATAGTTTTAACAAGTAATGTGTACCAGTTGGTTATGTTACACTGACGATATAAAGTTAGCCAGTTAGCAACCTAATGATGCTACCATTGAATATAGCTTCCAGAGAAATTTGTCGTCAACATTGGGCAATCGAGGGTAAATTAAGTTGTTAGCATACACTGGGCAGTTAAGTAAACACAATTCCTTCAAATGATTGTGTTCAGAAACAAGCAGAACTCCACCTGAATGTAGAACGAATGTATAAAGTCTAACTGTTAGCTAGTTCGCCCATTGACTTCCATTGTGTAAGGTTAGCATGCTTTCCCCCTCGTGGGGGGCGGTAACCTTTCCGAACGTCTTAACCGATTGTATGTATACAGTGTTGGGAGTAACGCGTTATAAAAGTGGCATGATGTAGGCCTAATGGGCCTAATTTGCTGTAACGTGGTAGGCTAATGTAAGGCATTATTGGTAATATCAAATTGGTAAATATTTTACTTGGGAGTCGGGACAAACTTCAGTAACGCGCATCAATGCATTTTAACCCGAAATTAAGTGGTATTTTGTTTTTATATGCAAATACAAATTCGCCAACAACGTTGCGAGATCAACAGAGGAGAAAAAATCTGTGTAAATTGTAGAATGTTATCTCCTGTCAGGCCTAGGCTACTTTCAAGATGATTGTACTGGACTGGACGGTGGAAGAATAACAATTTTTTTTTAAACTCTCAATTACTGTAACTGTGTGTCACCCTGGTGTTCGTTAGGACCATAGCCTACCACTGGAGGAGGGACCGCTCATAAACTCCTCTTAATTGTTGCAAATATAGACTAGATATAGTTGCGACTTCCGAACAGTTCTTGTGAGTGCTACTTTGTTAATATTTGGGGAAACTGCGAGTAAGGGGCTGCGACCATTCTACATGTAGGCTGCTGAAGTGCCGCGAGGGCGCAGCAAATGAACTTGAGAAACAATATCTTTAAGCTCACGACATTCAGACTGGCACAAAAAGTTAACGGCCCACCGGGAATCCTCCCGAAGCTCCCGATAGCCACTCCGGGGTTGCATTCAAAGCATTAAATAACTTAATTTAACAGATATTGCAACTGCATGGTTAACTATACCATGAGATTAATAAAGCTTTATTTTGTTATATAGAAGTATCTAAATAACCTGTTAAAATGTACCAGAATTCAGGAAATTGCATCTAGTCCAAAAAAGAAATTCTGGGGGAGGACCCCCCATACCCCCCACTGAAATGTCCCACCCACTTTCAGAATGCCTCCGACACCCATGGTGGGGGCCACCAAACCAAATCAAATTTTAAAAAATCGCAAAGGTATCGAGATTCTTCACTTGGTATTGGTATTGAAACAATAATGTTGGTATCGTGACAGCAAACAGCAAATCTGAGACCAAACCTACGCCCTTGCCAGTTATTATGTTTAAAACAACTGCAACTCTCCAAGTGGATTTTTAATGTTTGTTAACATCATTCACTGATAATGGTTCATGAAAGTCTTGATATAAAGTTCTGTAAATAACAGTTATTAATGCACTCTTTTTTTTTATTGACAGGGGTGACCCCCAAAACGGACTGTGGAATCTGCCTGCCTTCATGGAAGTATCACATGCTTTTTAGACTAGTCTAGCTATCTGTTAAAAAAATAAACTGTCAAATAAATGATTGTCGACCTGATTTATTTCATTGCATGGCTATTGATGCCCATTGGATGTATTTTAAAACATTATATTGTAACATTCATGATTTGCAAACATTTATTGTAATGTTATTAATAATGATTGGATTAAGGAGGAAAAGAAGATACTTAGAATAACTCATAAATTAGGTGAATATAACCCAGAAATGACAGTGAAAATAACATAAATGCTGGGTTGAAAAACTAGATATATAAATATAAAAAAATATATATAAAATATATAGTTGTCATTTAAATTATATTATATTTTGCATCTGCAGATATGATGAAAATACAATAACCATTCATTTTGCACAAACAATCAGTTCTCAAATGTGCGTAAGAGTGCTCTTGATTGTTCGTAGATTCTGTTCTTACCTTAGAACAAGAAGACATTGGTGAATACCATAATCTTCGTCAAAACTGCGTAAGTGGGTTTTAAGAACCAATTTCTTCGTAACAACAGTTGGTGAATGGCCCAATGTCACATAGGTATGAAGAGTAGATGGAAATTGTGTGTGTGTGTGCGAGACATTATCTTCCAGCACAGACGGGGGTCTCAGCGTCCCAAACATCGAATGGCTTTACACATAGGCGGAGTTTGACATTCGAGCCAGGGGGGGCAGACAAAAAATAAAAAATAATTGTAGCTGCTGAGACCTGGCCTACACAGTATGAGCACATATGGAGAAAACAAACATGCTAAATAAAGATATAATTACATTGTAACAATTTAACAATTCGTCCTTATGAAATCCAATGCAGCACGGTTGTCTTGAAACGCAATAGACAGTGTCGCCTAGCAGTTGAAAACATTCGGGGCTTAGCCCATAGAGTCTGGTTGCTGCTCACTTTTGATAAATTAATCCACCGCCTCTAGCCTCATTTGCGCCACATTGATTGAATATTTTGTACAATCATATTTTGTCAATTAAAGAATGTAAAGAATGACCTGTTGCCATCTCCATCTTGACATTTCTGTAAAAACGAACTATAGCCTAGTGCTGTGCTTGTGGAACGTTAAACTTCCGACGCCTCGAGTGCTGCTGGCATGCGAGCCACCTAGCAGAGTGGAGTTTTAAATAACAAGATGCATCGGTTCATGTACCTATGCTTAGCTAGTCGAAAAATTTGATTCTACAAAGGCAAAGTAGGCTAAGTAAACTCCAAACTGTAGGCTGAGTGCAGGGCAGACCTAAATCATAGCGAGAACACCAAGAATCAAAGGAAGTGTTCACCTACAGTCTGATGCCTCTCCAAACGCAGAGAAAAGAAGCGCAATCACGCCATTACGTTAAGACATGTTAAGAAAAAAATATTCATATTTTGCTGTAATCCAATCCACAGCGATCAGTAGACCTAGATGCACAAAAAGGGTCATGGTGTATCTAGCCAGATAGCCTGGGTGCCATTCCGAACTTAGTCCCGCCCCACGGGAAGTTCGGTCTGGCATTGCTCCATTGTGGGGCAAGTATGCTCGCCCTAAATCGGGCGGACCAATCAAATCAGGCTTTACGATGATGGACAGGTGAGCAACAGCCTGGTCTATCACGCCATCTGAGCACGCTTTAGATTAGGCTTATGTTTGAAACAAAAACGCTGTGGCTAGAAGGATACATGGCTTTTAAGGCCCCATATGGAAAATTCATATTATTTAATGAGTTTGTATCACTGAAAACGATTATTTCTGAAAACTTTGGCCAAAGTTGAGATGTGGGAAAACTGGTGGTTTCACTTTCATCAAGGGAAAACAGCGCTGTTGCATTGCGACATGTTCCCTCGTTTGTTTGAAATCTCTGATTGACCACCTGTTCGAGGGATTTGCGACAGCCTTTCCCAGCTGTTTAACATGTTTGTAGCATATCACTGTTCAACAGATTTATTTTAAAAACGGAGGGGATATAGGAGCAGAAGGATGGTTCGTGTGTTTTCTTCCTACACCTCACGGTAAGCTATTTTGTTGCTCTGATTGGTTAGGTCTATCCAATTGAGTGCAGAGGCATTCCCCCTGTATCGGTTGAAGCACCCCCCATAATTACGTCCCAATGGAGCAGTATCAGACTCATATTCTGACTAGAATTTGAGTATGACAACGTCAGGCTACTAGCCAGGCCTACGCGCGTCACATTCACCAGCCAGTTCCAAACAGGTGAACAAGGCTTCGCCACTTTGCTGTTTAAACAAAGTGGAATAAAAAGTCCAAAACTACACACAACGCAAAATCAATTAGGCTAGTAAGCTGACAGGACATTTATATACATGGCATTTAGGCAACCTTTATTGCAATGTTGGCACGGCAAGATGTCCATACTAGTGCAACAGTAATTTTCGTTTTTTGCGTCCTGCATGCATCGTCAGGTTGGCCGTAATGTCGCTTTCGATGTGAAGGATCGTAAGAGAAGAATACCTGGCTGCTCCCATCATCAACCGCAGCCCGTTCCTTATATTGTTATTGTTTTGTGTTATTTAAATTATTTTTAAAATATCTGGTCATGCCAGACGTATTTCACTCATTTTTGAAACAATGCAATTACCCGTCAAAAATTGAAGAAAAGGAGAGTGCTGCGTTGGGTCAATTGTTTGAAGAAAACATCAGGTGCTCATCAGAAAGGACATGAGAACTTCAATTTTTAGCTTGTGACTATCCCTAAAGTGTGAAGGCCCTATAGGTTCCTTGTTGAAGGTGGTAGTCTTAAAAATCCGAGGCACACTGATGTTGATGAAAAGTTAAAAATCCTTTATTTTAAGGGATAACGCCTACGTGTTTCGACTGCAAATCAGTCTTCATCAGGGCAAACTTTGTTACTTCTTACAAAGGTGCTTTTAAAATGGATTCCATGTCATGTGACAAAGTGGAGTGGCCAATCAGAATCAGTGCATTGTGAAATGCTTTTGAAACATAAAAGTCCCATCACCATTTTGCACAATAGACAATATACAATAACAAATAATAACAGAAAATAACAAAACTGTCTACTATCTAATAGGACCCAGATAAGCTCTCAGTTTCAAAAATGCATTGAGAGAGGCCAAGTCCTAATGGCAAAGTGCCTGGATACAGACAACTATAGGTGCCTGAGCACAGGCAAACAGGTAAACATTGTGTAGCCTTTGAATATTAGAAGACTATGGCAATGTTCATTAAGAGTCATCACATTCAGTAGCAGTATCACATATAAGGCAGTCCATGATATAACATTACAGACTTAAAAATAAGACAGTAGGCAAACAAGGGGTACTTCATAGAAAATGCAATTACCCGTTTCCACCAGAGGGGGCAGTGCTCCCCCTACCCCCCCACTAACTCCGCGTATGGCTTTACACCACTTCCAGAACAGGGCATCTTCTCAACATGCTCAACAATGACGACACAACTGTTAGAGAACTATCACGCGAATCGCTATTTTTACATCTACAGTGTCGCAAATCCAGCTGCTTCCACAAACGAAGTCTTTTTTTGGATTTAAACTAAAACAGAACGGAAAGCTAGATATCAGAGCAGCCGGATTCGGAGTGCGCTCCGACTGGCTAGATGTAAATGACCTCTGCCATCGCACGGGACTACAGTTGTCCTGGCTGGAACCTGACGGAGCAGTAGTCGCTCTCAACGACAGTATAATCACCGATCCGCTGGTTTCCACCCTGGCAATCCTCAATAAAGACAATACATATCACTAGCTTCAGATTAAACATGCAAGAGCCTCAATTCTTCACCTTAGACAGACCCAAAGCAGACAGCACTAGACGGGCCTCAGACTGCATGGAAACTTGCCTTACTCCAATTTGCCGACCACTCAGTGTCTCATTCTGTCCTGACAAACCCTTAAATCTCAGATGACATCCTAATATTCATGATTAAAGCAAGACTACAGTGTCTCCCAACTAGGTACAATCTTGCAACATGGTACCCATCAAAGCACAAACCCTACTGTATATTACACCCAACTCAGCAAGAAAATGAAACCGTTGCTCACATACTAAATGGATGCTACAACTACAAAGGACTGTACAGTGGGCATCGCTTTCAAATGACCACTTCAGTCGCGCATTACGTGGCGTGAAGCTTTAGTACCACTTTCAGCCACTGTGCGTCGCTCTGCCACTGTACATCGCTCTGCCTGCCGCCCCTACTGAAAAAGCAGGAGACTTGCCGAGAGTAATCCCATGCATAATCAAACATTACCTCGATTTAGGCTACTTGGGTATGTCTTAAGGCTTGACTACACGGTGGTAACGAAAATCGGAATCGAAATTTGCTGTCTACATTATTGTCAGTGTTGGGGTAACGAGCTACATTAAATCAAAACAGTGGTGTGATAATTGAGCCAGTAGAGAAATAACTGTTCAGAATGAATCTGTAGCCTTGGGTAGGCTTCTGCAGAAAACAATGTTGTTGCCGATTTAATACTATCTGGCGACGTTTTTAACAGGCTACACAATAGAGGCTTAGACAACTATGACCCACGTTTTGGTTTCGTAAATTAATTGGCCCTACTTCTTGACTGCAATGTAGTCAATTGACTGCTTGACATGTCATTTTTATTTTTCTGTACAATAAACAAATACATCTGCTTTAATGCCGCAGAATTACATTCATATTTGGATGACTTCTGCAGACGCGCAAAAAAACACTGCCAGGCCATCCTTAAAAATATTTTCGTTTGCCGTAACCCGACCGACCCTGTCAATTTAGAACCGACCCAAATATTTATTTTTTCCCCCTTTTAGTCCGACCGACTTGCCGGTTGTAAACTTGCGTTAAGACCGACCGATTTTACTCTAAACAACCAATACAAATAAAATACTATTTATTTTAGTAGGCCTAAGTATTGTGAATATAAATTGCCTACATACAAACGTAGGCTCTTGTCGTGGAAAAACTAGTCCACTTTGGAATCCACTAGCAATTTATCACTTGACTATTACTAATTAGCACTCTGGGACAAGGCGTCCGAAGGAGACAGAATAGACAGGAGATCTCCGAAGACTGCTGAATCTTTATTCACCGTATTGCAGTGATAATCCAGTCTAAACAATGTTCAGACCAGGTGTCAAGCAATAGGGTGAGGTGAGATGTCATCAGATGGTGGCCCCCGATGAGATCTGAAATCAAAATGGCTGCGGCCTATCTTTTATACTCCTTAACCTTGAAGTTGGGCCTTCTCGCCTCCCTCGAAAAACACCTGTTGGCCTATCAGCATCCACCAAGGTTACGGATATTGGTGGGACCCCTTGTCATATCATGCATAAAAATTATATGCAAAACTGTCTGATTCTGTTTTTTTCCAGTTACCATTACCTCATCCTCTTGCTCTTGACCGTCTAGGCCCAGTGTCACTGTGCACTCATTCACCCCTCTCTTTAACACCTGGTCTGGTCTGCTTAAGATGTGTACAGGCCTTGAAGTCTCATAATAATTGCAGTAATATCAAAGTTTATAAAAAAACATACATGCATCCTTTAAGTCATAGAAATCCACCACACTCTCTTAAATAAAACCCTGTGGCGTCATCTCTACACCATTGGTTTACGCATGTCACACTATGGCCTATACGCTTCATTTCATTCACAC
Source organism: Alosa alosa (assembly GCF_017589495.1). Taxonomy (NCBI): domain Eukaryota; kingdom Metazoa; phylum Chordata; class Actinopteri; order Clupeiformes; family Clupeidae; genus Alosa; species Alosa alosa. The sequence continues at coordinate 1,550,227 of NC_063190.1, forward strand.
AAATATCTCGACTCAACGCTTATTACTTGGCACGAAGCTCTGGAAGAACTGTGCCCAGAGTACACAACTGTTTTACCAGCACATTTAAATGACTTGACTAAAACCGTGCATAACTGGAGGTACACCTGTTATCTGAGCAGTCTGTATGTCCTCATTTTGCGATGTTTGAAAACCACTGGCTCGTAATCACAATAAATTACACGACAGTTGGATACTTCATCATGTTCCCATGCCTACATTTTGGTGAGTAGCATAGAGATCGTTAAAACAATAAAGTATGCCTCTCCGTTTGGGACATTGAAAACTTATATTTTTAATAGGGTAGACTACCGTCGGGGATGCTGACTTGCAAAGGCCTCGGGATAACACGTTATCTCCACTATCATCAGTCAATGCCTCCTTGATCAAAGTGGGGAATGAGTAAGTAAGTAGGTTAAATAATAGACCCGCCACAATGTGCGGTATGAGGATTTTTTACGAGCAAGATGTTTTTGGTGCTCTGCATGTTCTTAAATAACAATGATCATCAGTAGACTAATATTCGACCATTATTTTGTGTAAATGGGCTATGCATTGGGTTAGACACCAGGGGCCATATTCACAAAGCCTTTTATCTTACCACTAGGAGTAGGCTACTCCTAAATAGCAATAAAAGATTTTAGCTATAGGAGTTTTTTCTTATTAAGTTATTCACAAAGCCTTTCAGACCTAGGCTGCTCTTAGTAAGGGAAAATGACTACTCCTGAACAGATTCTGGAGCTGAGCGCTCTAGAATCTTTGACTAACAGTCTAAGAGTGAGCGAGTCTTCGTTGCTATGGATGACGTTATTACTCATGCACGAGCTTGACTGAAGTGACCACCTTGATTGGCTGATGATTGTAACGCGGGAATGATTCCAAACACCTCCCTTACGATGAGTGGCAGGTGACAGGTCTGAGAATGCGTGCGCTACACAAGGACAGAAGATTTAGAAGACTAAATGAATCAAGAGTAAGGCAAAACAAATAGCCTCGTAGCCTAATGAAACATACGGATTGATGTAGTATCTTTGTAACATTATTAAATTAATCTGTTACTATGCCTATGCCTACGTTTGCAAAAGAGAACATTTTAATTTGATTCACAATAATGTTACATTTAATTTATATGTTGACAATGAGTAGCCTAGTTTTGGTTGTTGTTGGTGGCGTTATTGCATGTTAGTTATACCTACAATGCAAAATTGCTTCCTCACGATTGGAAGCTCCTGTAGCCGCATAGGATTTCAAAACAGGCGAAATGCCACAAAACCGGTTTGTGAATAGGTCTGTGAGTTAGGAGTCCTCTTGACTTCTTTTAAGCTGTCACAGCTGGTGGGAAGGTGTGATTTGTTGGGGGCAGGGCCGGATTAACTGGGCACAAATGTCTGATGGCCCCCTGCCCCCAGTCAACGTGAATCGGGTGGTCAGTTAATAGGCTATGCCGAAATAGTTTTCAACATTTTGAATATTAGTGTCGGGTGAATTAGGAAATGTTCTCAAAGTAGCCTTATGGCTGAAAGCTGCTTGGGATCCCCCCTGTCAAGCAATATAACCATACAAACGCGCGCACTCATTGTTTCAAAAGGAGTAAATTCGGCTTTGTCAGAACTGAGCTGTGGACGACACGGCACGGTATGCCCAATTGAAAATAAATTAACATAGCGCAACACAGACCCTGCTTCTCCCGCGTCAGTCACTGACATGAACGAAACACAGAACCCGCTTCTCTCACGGCAGTCACTGACAGTAGCCTAGAATAAATGCATGGGGAAAAAATCTTCCCACAAGGACAGAAGATTTAGAAGACTAAATGAATCAAGAGTAAGGCAAAACAAATAGCCTCGTAGCCTAGTGCGTAATTCCAAGTAGCCTAGTGCGTAATTCTGCTTCATAAAGTTGAACAAATACATTTGCTTATTTCACAGAAAAATATAAATAGCCAGTTAGGGTCTACAGTGCAGAGTTGGTAAGTTATGGTAGGCCAACTTGGAGTGAACATACAAACAGGGTAAATTCTTTCTCTTGTAGCTGAGTAGCCTCAGGTGCGCGTGAGACATAAGGCCGAACATGCAAGCCAATGAATCGTGCTCTCCACGACAATCACGGCGTTAAACTTAAATAGGTTAACATCACTCTAAGTTAAGCCTTCAAGCAAGGAAAACGATGATTTGAAGACATCTGTTTCGTTGGAAGGGCAAGGGATAGCAACAGGGCAACACAGAGACAGGCCCCGATGGGGGGCTGTTATGAGAGTATTAAAATATGGGATATTCTACGGAAAACATTAAAACGGCAAGACAGCGGGGGAAGTTAAAATATGTGAGAAACATGGAAAAAGTTGGCATGCATTGTTTCGGTCCCCGTGCACAGGAATTATTTGTCATATTATTAATCACATATGATTATTTGTGAAATTGTGCAAACAGGCGCAACACATTTGAAAATGAAGGACTGGTAGCATGCAAGCTCACGGAAAGATTGATTTAAGAACGTTATCACAGTGTGTGGCTGTGGCATAAAGCAGCTTGGGGCAGGAAGACAGCGACAATTGGCAGGGAGGGTCATGTCTTTTTTAACAATTCTGTCGGAGGGTCATTGAACAATTTCTAGCAGGCAAGGGAGGGTCATGCAACTTTTGACTGAAGAACTCAAAATTCCTCCGGTGGCCCCTTCAATAAATAACGAACAGTCCCTAGATTGCTGCTGGGCTATATGTTTTGGTTCATGTCTGTTAACAACTCATTGCCGTCAAACGCGTAGCCTATCTCGCGGTTGCATCCATTACAAACAAACATGCAATGTGAACGTCTGGGATTGGGAAGAGCACTAAATGCTCTTCTGAATAAGCACGAAGTCAAACCTTTAAATGAAAAACACTCATCAAAACACATCAAAAAAATAAACCGCTAATGAAGTAAACTTGTGACCATCAAAAATCGTTTATCGCCTGTAACTCCGTGATAACAGGACGTAACAGGAAGGCATTTGGCTGAGCAACGGAGGTTAATATGCTCTATATTTTGTCCAAATGATGTCTGTATATCATCGTTGCACTCGGAGAAAACCAGAATGTTTCATTTGTCCTGCGTTTCTTTTACGGCTGCAAACGGGATTCACTCGCAGTTAACCAAATATTTCTTTATTAGGGCAGGGCAGGCATATTTCTGGCTATTAAATTATTTCTAAACCAGTCTGCTAAAGTCTGTAGTGAAGTCTGTGTAGGGTTTTCCAGGCTCCATTTCTTTTTACGAGACACCCTGCTCACTTGAGCCATCTACCGGTTGTTTGGGTTGTTGCAGCGTCTCACTGGGAAAAAAAAATGAAAGTCGCGTGATACCGCGTGATCCCACGCGCGGACCGCGAGTGAAGCTGGCCAAGTCGAAGCACTCTATGTGGTCAGACACGACCGCCTGGTCGATCTGGTTGCAAAGGATTTGCAAAAGATAAACTATGGACATGACAGAAAGATTTACAAGCACAGCACGGTAAAACTTAACTGGTTCCATCATAACACATCTCACAATGACTATTTTAAAAAATGTTGTATGTATGTATGAAATCTGTATTTATCGTTGAGGTGGGCTGCTGTTTTGAACTGTATATGGACACTTGCTACTATTCCAAAATATTGAAATATCAACCATTGGTAGATCTCATTCACCAACTTAGATACAACTGTAAACTAGTAACCCTGGTATTTGGAAGTTTAGGCCATGTCCATAAGAATGCAGGGGATGCAGTTAGGGGGGCTGCAAAAAAAGGAGGCAAAAATACTTGCAAAATTCTGCTCTGTTTCAGCCATTATGGGGAGCATGCAAATATGGAGACGGAGATGTTTTGTTTATACTTAATGTGCTGAGTATTATAAATGAAAGGACCTGTAAAAGCATGTGAGCCATGTATACCTGTCACCTTATTAATGACTCTTCCCAGAGTATTTGGATCTTGTTTCCCTTGCTTGCCTTTCAGATCCAAATAAAAGCATTCAAATGTGTGTGTGTGTTTGTGTGTGCATGTGTTTGGCTGGGGGATATGTGAAGTAGAATTGCTTAATTTGTACTTTTACTTGTCTTTACAGGAAGTTCTTATATGAGTGCCCTGGAGGTGGGTGGATTTCTTGGCAGCCTTGCAGCTGGTTTTCTGTCTGACAGAGCTGTTGCCCGGGTTTGTAATTTGTGTACCATTCATGTACATTCATCCATACAAATACATTGTCACAATGTGTGCCTTGCTGACACTTATTCTGTCAAATTGTCCACAGTATGGACTAAGTGTTCATGGTAGTCCCAGACATGGTCTTTTGCTCTCAATGATGACTGGGATGTATGTATCCATGTACCTCTTCCGAGTGACAATCACACCAGAGACCCCCAAAGTAAGGGCTAACTTTACACTTTGGCTCTAATAATGCTGAAGGAAACAACTGATATTTCTTGTTACTCTTAACTGCTTATCTGATTTTAGGATGATGTTCTCTGGGTTGTGGCTCTTCATCCCATCTCTGTTCTCATCGGTCTGTCTGAAAAAGAGGTATCAGAACATCATAGTTCTTCTACTCTATAGTCTCTCATTTTGCAGGAACGAAAACAGCTAAAATCCCTTGGATCAGTTTTGACAATGTTTTAATCTCTTACTAAGGATGTTCTTTCCATCAGCACTGATTTCAGCTTTATCAAACAGGAAAATACACTACAAGTCAGGAAAGGAAAAGGAAAGTATACGCAGCACGGAGTGACTCGTAGTCTGGACTGTGCTGGTGGGCTGGCTGTCATACAGTGGGTCCCCGTTAAGTTTGGACGGGTTCCTTCAGGAATCATGATCCCCATTTTCTCAGCAGAAATGGCACAAACTGCAGTTGACACAAACAACCACAAGGTGTCACTTTGGAGTTCTGCCACTACTATTTTTGATGCGACTTGACTTACTGCTTCCATGATGCAGTTTCCAAGTCAGTAGAACAATCAGAGAAAGCTGAGCCATTACCAAACATATATGATAATACAATAGCGTGAGTTTATATATCTTATACCCTATTTGTCACGGTTACTTATAGATTTGATAGTGTAACGATAAGCGCATAAGAGCATAAGAGACTTTCAGCGGGGGGCCACGGAAACTTAATTTGATCACGGTAGTTTAAGCACACTTGACAAAACATTCTAATATGAAAATGTAGATGCAATTGTTGTAAGATGGTGCAGCTCCTTTAAGAAAGCACCATGCAAAAAGTAGGCGTGCTGGGCGCGAGTCATATTCAAAATGGAAAAAATAACACCGCAGATAAAACCAATTATCCTCATTCATTGCAACCGCAGCATGCCTGCTTGCCGACGTTTAAATAAAAAAGATATCAAAGCACCTTTTGCGTTTGAATGTAACACGAAAATTTTTTTAAACAGCTGGACAAATGATTTAGCTAATTGATTATAGCCTGTACACCAGCAATTGTTGAACATTTGGAAAAAGATCGCTCAGCTGTTGCCACAGTCACAGGCAATGTAGAAACATGAGAGCAGTACACACTTCCCCGAATGTGGATGTTACACTGTCATAATCTACCACCAGCCTTTTGGCAAGTTGAAAAATAGATGACTTCTGTGAAATCTCTGCTTTAAAGCAAGACCTAAATGAGAGGAGTTGTGTTGGGAATGTCGGTGCAATGTCCATGCTATAACGGTCTGACAAACGTACTGCCTTTTCAAGCAGTTCATCATCACCTGCGAGTTGAAGGATCATAGGACGTAAAGACTCAACCACATAACAAGTTTCCCGCATGCTTGCACATCTTTGGGAGAGCTGACTGATTATGATGACCAGAGTTGCATTAAATACCTGCACTTTGAAGTATCTCTCTGCATCGGTTAAGCGTTCATCTTCCGATAGTTCGTCAAAGTGACGCTTCACTCTCCGTGCTCTAACATTTTCAAATGTACTCTGAACCCCCATTTATTTGCGAAAGTGTCTGCTGTAGCCTTGGCCTGGTCAAAGGCACGCAGGTAGTCAGAAAGGACCGGTATAGAATTTTCCAGCAATTGCATTGCGGGGGTAGCGACGGAGGTCACAGGCCCTGGTGCGACTGCACTTGCTGCACCTACTAGGCCTAGTTCGCCACTGGGCGTGGGCGCTAATGTGTCTACTGATCATTCATGTGTGAAAGTCATTAGGCTGGAAGCTAATGTGTCTAAGCTCATTAGTCTACTTTCAATAGGCCTACTGTACAGCCTGAGAGGGGGAACATAACCTATAGCCTAGGCTACTGTAGAGTAGGCCTACAGTAGGCTACTGTAGGCTAAACAATCAGTTGTGAAAGTCTGCAACTAAAGTTTCCTAATGGAAGCTTAGCGTGTCTATTGAGCTCATTAGCCTACTTTCAATAGGCCTACTGTACAGTCTGAGAGGGGGAACATAGCCTACTGTAGAGTAAACAATCAGTTTACTTAGTTACATTTGTTTAGTTAAATCCAGTTTTCTACTCTATCTCCATGATATGCTTAGCCTATAGAAAGACGAAGTCGGGAAAGTGCTTCAGAGAAAACGTATTTATTGAAATAATGAACAGTCTACATTCTACATTCTACAGTCTAAATTTAAAGCACGTTGAATCCCTGGGAAGATCTGCGTGTTGTGCGGAGGAATTCGTTGATCTTATTGATGCAGTCCTTCAGTTCACTCCTCCCCATAGCCGGGAACTTTCGTTGTAGTGTTGAGACCACAAAGTTTTTCACATTTTGCGGCAGTGCTCGCTTGCCCTTCGCTCCATCCCAGTTGGTGGTTTTGCTCCAGGTTTTATAGTGTTCCTCTGTGACGATGGACCTGAAGAGCAGGCATCCGTATCTGCCCACTTGGCCGTAGCTCTGTTGGTGAATCTTAGCGTGGTGTTGACTAGGAACTTGGATGCTGTCGTTGAGTGTGACGGAGAGGGCCAATGGAGACATCTGCAAGGAGGACGTTTCTGGAGCTGGTGTCGAGGTGCACCTGGGGATTGGTCTCTCAGGCGTCGAATAACTTCTCTGCTCACGTAGCGTCGCCTGAAGTTCTCCGATTCCAGCTCTCATCTCCTGTAAAATGTCTCTGTGGCTCTCCAAGTGGCTGGTCTCTCGGAGTTGTTGAAGCTCTCGTTTGAGGTTTTTGACCTCCGCTTTCAACCGATCATTCTCGGCGTCTCTCTCGGCTACTCGAGCTTTCTCTGCAAAATGTGTGAAAGTCATTAGGCTGGAAGCGTGTCTACTGTCAGTGACTAATGCGAGAAGCGGGTTCTGTGTTGTAGGCTATGCATTTTTCCGACACTTGGCTGCAAGCTCCCCTCCCCCACCCCCTTCTTTCACAAGCAGTGCAGCTTTCTGAAGCGGTGCCTTTTGAAGCTAATGTAACAAATACCACCAATATTGTTGTGTGGCAATAAAAGTATCCAGGGTTTGCGTAAGTAGCCTAAATATATAAATAAATTAAGGACATACAATCCTTTACGTGAAAAAGCTTAACGTAGCTTAATGTCCCAAACAACAAGTCGTTTTATGCGCTCATTATAAAGAAAGTTTAACGTGTCCCAAAACAGCTGTCAATTAATCACCAAACGTCAAGGGGGTTGAGTCTGAATGACACCGAGTTTTAGACACTGTGTTTTTGAAGTTAAGAAATATTTTCGTAATAAAAATGGTAATTTAACCAATAAAGGCTGAAAAAATGTACAGTAAAACTAGGCTATACAGTACATGCAACCCAGCAGAAGACTATTATAGGCTATTGGCAAATCATTGAGCATCATTCACACATTGTATTCTGCACAGTCTCTACGCGGAGCTTAATGTATAGGCATACTGTAAATCATTCAAAATGTGTGAAAGTCATTAGGCTGGAAGCGTGTCTACTGTCAGTGACTAAAGTTCTGTGTTGTAGGCTATGCATTTTTCCGACACTTGGCTGCAAGCTCCCCTCCCCCACCCCCTTCTTTCACAAGCAGTGCAGCTTTCTGAAGCGGTGCCTTTTGAAGCTAATGTAACAAATACCACCAATATTGTTGTGTGGCAATAAAAGTATCCAGGGTTTTGCGCAAGTAGCCTAAATAGGCCTATATAAATAAATTAAGGACATACAATCCTTAAAGCTTAGCGTAGCCTACATGTAGATTAATGTCCCAAAGCGTCAACAAAGTCGTTTTATCGCTCATTATATATGGATTTCTATGAAAGCGTCGAAAACATCGTCGCTAAACCAAGAGGCAGAAAGCACCATAGAACAGCATAGAGCAATGCAAAAGAGCAAAAGAATAAAATGATTTTTTGTGCTGACAACTGCACCAATTCGAAATCACGATGGTTAGAGAATGTTAAATATGTTCAATATCCCTAACGGAATGCACGTCTTCGCCAAAAATGACAAAATACGATGTTATGTTAATAATGCAAATGAACGACACACTTTGAAATATAGTCGGAAATGAGATGTTATCATCATTGAGACAACAGGGGTATACGATCCGAATGTAGCTTACAGCAGCCGGCTATTTAGGTTAAGTTTATAACGTTGTGGACGGCCACCAAGCGTCTTCTGCCCGACGGCTGCGGCAGTCTTGAGTGACCGGATTCGTTTTCCTTTGTCATATGAATGCTGTCATTTTGTTAACATTACTGTTAAGGAGATGCTGTAGGCAAAGGCTATATTTCAACCTCGTTAGTGTCAGAACTATTCACAAGGTTTCTGGGCAGCATTTTTATGTTCTGTTAGCAAGCGAACTTCTCATGACTACCGACAAAGTAGCCTACTGCCAGCTGACGAAGCTCTCATTTTAAAACATTACTGAGAGACAGGCACTATACAATCAAGAAATCTTGCCACTGAATCCAAAACTATGTTTAACATTATGTACAAAGCTTAGGCTACAGTGGATTAGCATGTTGCAGGGGCTGCTAAAAAAGAGAAACGCACTGAAAACTTCGGCCAATCACAGCCCTTGCTGTCGAACGCGCCCGTCCGTTCGACCGTTAGAACGCCACAGCGGACTATGCTGCCCCCAAGCGGCTGCAGTTGTACTTACATGTCACCCAGCTGCGTGAATCACCATTATCGTGAATGAAGTGTCAATTTTTAACGAGGACCCTCTGTACATCACTTTGATATTCTGGTCAAAGAATTCCCAGTAAATGTCTCATCACTGAATAACAATTCAGTTGATGGCCTGGTGGAACACTGGTGTTGCCCCTCTTACTACCCGGCGCTTGAGAAACGCTACAAAAAATCTGGCCTCACAGTCCACTATTTGGCATTTAAAGACCATGTCAAGAACTATAGAGAGGCCCTCAGCAGGCAAAAACTCTCTACTAAGTAAGTAAGTATAAGTATATATACTCTTTTGATCCCGTGAGGGAAATTTGGTACTACTCCACACTTCCATAACCAACCATAACCAAAAAAATCATCCCAAAAGACTCTTTGATCCCCCCCAACCCTTTGACACTGCTGACCTCTGCTCCAGGTTCCTGGACTTCTTCCAGAACAAAGTGGACACTAGAGCTGTCAATCTTCCTCCACAATCCCTTTTGAATTTCATTCATTATTATTATTTTTTAATCAATTTATATTTGAATATTTAACCCTTAGAACCCTAAGCTGTTTTTTTTCAAAGTCAAAGTCTGCTTTATTGTCAATTTCTTCACATGTCAAGACATACAAAGAGATCGAAATTGCGTTTCCTACTATCCCACGGTGGAGACAAGACATATTTTACCAATTAGGTCCACAGACAAACATAACATTCAAGTAAACAATATAAAAAGTAAAAATAAGAAGGCACATACAATGAAGAAATAAGAGCAGCAAAATTTGGTAGAAATTGTGCAATTGTGCATACAGTAGACAGTCAATATAATAGCTGAGGTAGTTTTGTTTGACCTAAGTATGCAAGTGGCATAGTGGTGCAAGTTATGTAAGAGCAGCAGAAGTGTGTTCAGAAGTGTTCAGGACAACAGGACAACAACAACAAGTTGCAAGTGTACAAGTGGAGTAGTGCAAGTGTAGTAGTGCAAGGCAGCCATTTTGGGTCTAAAATTTTGGTTTTAGGGCATTTTCAGTCAATGATTTATTCTGGTCATTGTAAGTGACACACACACACATATTATATACAGTGGGCATCGCTTTCAAATGGCCACTTCAGTCGCGCATTACGAGGCGTGAAGCTGCGTGAAGCTTTAGTACCACTTTCAGCCACTGTGCGTCGCTCTGCCACTGTACACGCTCTGTCAGTAGCCTGACTGCGCCCCTGCTGAAAAGCAGGAGGCTAGGCTACCTTTAAACGTAATTGTTGCGAGAGGAATCCCAGCCTACGAATTCAATAACAAAATAAATCGTAATTAAACAGTACCTCGATTAAGGCTACTTGGGTATGGCTTAAGGCTTGACTACACGGTGGTAGCGAAAATCGAAATCTGCTTTTGATAGCCTACCGGTGCCGCTCCACAAAACGAAAAAATATCTTAATTTGCTGTCTATGTTATTGTCAGTGTTGGGGGGTAATGCAACTACGCAAATCAAAACAGTGTCTTAATTTGTCCTACTTCTTGACTGCAATGTAGTCAATTGACTGCTTGACATATCATTTTTATTTTTCTGTACAATAAAGAAATACATCTGCTTTATGCCGCAGAATTACATTCATATTTGGCTGACTGCAGACGCGCCACTTCCCTCCCCATATTCCAAGATTAAGATAGTAGCCTATACAAAAAGCACTTCATACTATCATAAAAAAAATCGTTAAAACGAATAGCTATTTGCAATTTGACAAAACACTGGTCCTCATTTTGCGAATGCGAGGACGATATGAGCCTGTTGCATTTAGTTAGATGTCCGAGTCACGCATAATGTTTGAAAACCACTGGCTCGTAATCACAATAATTTAACACAGACAGTTGGATAGCCTACTTCATCATGTCCCCATGCCTACATTTTTGTGAGTAGCATAGAGATCGTTAAAAAACCATAAAGTATGGCTCTCCGTTTGGGACATCGAAAACTATATTTTTAATAGACTACCGTCGAAGATGCTGACTTGCAAAAGCCTCGGGATAACACGTTTCAGAATGCCACACAGCTAGACAACGGGTTGCAGACAGACCGACATGTCTGCAAAGACTGTTTTTGAGTGACAATGTTGCAAATCTAATAAGATGATGCATCTTTCTACAAAATGGTTTGTCTTCTATAGCATTAAGTTATTCAATAGGCTAAACATATAACCTTACGTCAAAGCTTTAGGCTTATGTCATTTCGATCAGCTACAGACAACGAGTGTGATGTCACTTAGCTAGAGATTGAGTCACATCGTTGCAAATTTCAAACGATTATGCATCATTCCACAATATGGTTTGTCTTCAATATCAGGAAGTTATTCAACAAGCTTAACAATAAACATATAGCCTTAACTCAAAACAGCTGTTAGACTTATGTCATTTTGAGCTGTAGAAATGTCACATGTAGCCATGCCTAAATTCTGCTTACTTTTTTTGTGTTAATTATGTTAGGGATAATGCCCGACGAGGTGTCCATTATCAGAAATAAATGGACGACGCGGAGGGGTGAACCGTCCGACGCAAAGCGAAGTCCATTTATTTCTGATAATGGACGCATCGAAGGGCATTATCCCATTTATACCATGGTCACTTACAAAATAAATAAATATGAAATCAATTATTAATACTAAATGAGTTTTAGAGCTAAAATCGTTAGTTTTTTCAGCTGTTTACAGTTGATTCCATTGTTGCGAAGCCTGCCTCCTGGCTCAACCGTCGTCCTACTATCGTTGTTATAGGGGGGAAAATGGTGCTACCTAACTCAAGTTATCCTACGAGGGGCTAATGCAGCGAGGCGGCTACAAAGCTATGCTCTGGGGGCATCACTTAAACTGTGCCTTTGTGCCTCTTAAAAGACTCAAATATGTCATTACAAGTGCTGTGCAACATGAACAGGGTCTGTAATTGTGAAGAAACAGTATAGATCCAGTACAGACAGTCACATACATACATATTTGGATGGAGGACCAAAAATTACTATAGGATAAATAATTAAATGCTCACAAAACATTTGCTTGATGTTGATACATTTGACCACAATATAATTAATGTTTTCAGTTTGTTTCAACAAATGTTTTCAGTTTTCCACATGAGGTTGTATGTCATGGCCTTAGTGAATGCTAACCATTTAATTAATTTTGTTAATACAGATTTGGATACTTATCCTTGGAGCTGCCTTTGGATTTTCTTCTTATGGACCAATTGCCCTATTTGGAGTGATTGCAAGTGAATCTGCACCATCAAATTTCTGTGGAACTTCACATGCTATTGTTGCTTTGATGGCCAATGGTAGGTTATGTTATATGTATGTTGGAGTGTACAGTTGGATCAGTCCACAGGTCAATGGACTGTGTCAGGGGAAGCCATGGCCTACTGGTTAGGGCTTCGGACTTGTAACCGGAGAGTTGCCAGTTCGAACCCCGACCAGTGGGAACAGCTAAAGTGCCTTTTAACAAGGCACCTAACCCCTCACTGCTCCCCGAGCGCCGCTATAGCAGGCAGCTCACTGCATCGGGATTAGTGTGTGCTTCACCTCACTGTGTGTTCACTTTGTGCTGAGTGTGTTTCACTAATTCACGGATTGAGACCAAATTTCCCTCACGGGATCAAAAGAGTATATATACTTATAATTACTTATGTCTAATTCTAGACTATTACACACCAGTAAAACAGTTTCATGATAACAAAATTACATATAAGTTAAGAAAAAAAATATTCATACCCCTGGCAAATATTGATTTAATGTTGATTTTCTCTTGACCAATGTGTTTGTTCTGACTGCATATGCCACTGCCACTAAAGGTTGTAAGATAATGTGGAATGTGAAACATTAAAACAAAAAAAAAGAAAGCTTAAGTTTTCATCTTTTTTATAAAAATTGGCATGTTATTATTTATACCCTTTTTAAATAATCAGTGGAAACATCTTTATTTGCATTTACAGCTCTCAAAATGGTTCTACCTACCAAGCCTCTCCATGTCGCCACTATGAATGTAGACCACACATTTTTCAGACAATGGAACCTGATGACCTTCTCAAAGTAAATGGTAACACTAAAACATTAAGATTTCTGGAGGAAAAGATCAGGCAGTCTGCCGAAAGACCTGCCCCAATAGGCGGCATTGGACCATTAAACCACACAATGATCCAAAACATACAGCCCAACAAGGCAAGAAATGGTACAAAAGAACAATATCAACATTTTAGAGTGGCCCAGCCAGAGTCCAGACCTCAATCTGTCAAAAAAGTGAGCACAAGGACAGAGTGATGGCAAATAATCGTTTTGATAAAGAGAAAATCAACATTAAATCAATATTTCCCCGGGGTATGAATAATTTTGTTCTTAATTTACTAGGGATGTAACAATGCACCGTGAATCGGCTAGAAATCTATACAAATGTGTGAAGATTACAACTGGTTGAGATAAAAAAAAATGAATCGCAATGCAGATCTTGGTGGTAGTAGCAAATATTCAAATGAGAGCTTTGAAGGTTGAAGTGGAAAAGGGTTCCATGTGAACGGCAGTTGAACATTGGTCAGTCGGTCCTAAGGGATAGGCAAATGCCGTTCCGCAAAAAGACGTTTGTTTCATTTGAAAAATGTGTTAAGATATGGCTAAGAGGGTCTAACCAACCTTACGGAATTATTTGGAAACATACTATACTTAGCCAAGAATATTTTAGAAAACATAACAAGCCCTCAAAGACTATCATTCCTCTTCTCCACTGCCAGTTTTGTCTACACACTAAGGTGTTAATGAAGTGATTGTCTTTGTTTTTGTGCATTCCAGTTGGTGCATTCTTGGCTGGTCTTCCATTTAGCACCATTGCTAAACACTACAACTGGGACACGGCATTCTGGGTTGCAGAAATCACTTGTGCTGTAACAACGGTGTGCTTCTTCCTTGTACGTAATATGCAGACAAAAATGGGACATATAGTCAAAAAACAGGATTAATGTTCAAATCGACAGCCTTTATTACAACCCATGCGAAGTGAGTGGGTCAAGTATTGGTAAAATACTGTTGTTATTTGAGCAAACCACTGGCAACGTATTATAATTTTGTTTGACACAATAGACCTTTCACACAACTTCCGTATTTTTGGCCAGAAATTGGAAATCTCACCAACATAATGCTTTAGTAAGGCAGTTTATATCCTCTATACTATACATAGTACATTATGTCTAAATGGACACGCTAATGATTTGTCATTCTAGTTAACAGTTCAGTAACAGTTAGCCTGATGCTTATGGAAAAATTCCTTGTGGAAAAATGTTTACCCTTAATTGATTTTTTTCGTTTTGGTTTTTGAGTTTTCCCTCCACGAGTCTTGTAACATCGGCAAATGTAA